>NC_057865.1:240645457-240756975 GCF_019393635.1 Dromiciops gliroides | reverse complement strand
TAAGTGTCAAGTGTCTGAGGCCAGATTTGAACTCAGGTACTCCTGAATCCAGGGTCGCTGCTTTATCCACTGCGCCACCTAACTGCCCCCATCCCTTCTTTTTGACTTCAAGCTGAAGCATAATATATTCTGCTCCAACTATTACCTTTACTCTGTGGTATCTTTGCTTCAGATGTGTTTCTTATAAACAATATATTGTAGGATTCTGTTTTTTAATACACTCTTCTATTCACTTTCTTTTTATGGTCAGAGTTCATCCCCCTCACATTCACAGTTATTATTACTAATTGTCTATTTCCCTGATCCTATTTACCTGCTTTGAACTTTTCCCCCTTATTTTCACCCTATTCCTCCTCACCAACATTTGCTTTCTTACCCCTGCCGCCCCCCAATCTGCCCTCCCTTTTATCAGCCCCTCTCCTTTTCTTTACCCTTTTCTCCCCTGCTTTTGCCATCCCTTCTGTCAGCCCCCTTTCCCCCTTACCCTTTTACTTTGCTAAAGAATAAGCTAAATTTCTTTATCCAAATAAATGTATATTGTATTCCCTCTTTGATTGAATCTAATGAGAGTAAGGTTGAAACAATGTTCACCCCTCCCTTCATTCCCTCTATTGTAATGGGTTTTTTTGCACCTCTTCATATGATGTAATTAACCCCATTCCACCTCCCCTATCCTCTTTCTCCCCAGAAACTTCTTTTTTTAACCCCTTAATTTTCTTTATATCATCACATCAATGACAATTTATATTTATACCCTCTGTGTATAATCCTTCTGTCTACCCACATAAGATATATAGTTTTCAAGAGTTATAAATATTATATTTTCCCATGTAGGGATGTAAACAGTTTAACCTTACTGAATAATTTTCCCCCTGTTTACCTTTTTAAACTTCTCTTGAATCTTGTATGTTAAGATCAAATTTCTATTCAGTTCTGGTCTTATTCATCAGGAAACTTTGAAAGTCCCCTATTTCATTAGATGTCCATCTTTTCCCCTGAAAGAGAATGATCAGTTTTGCTGGGTAATAGATTCTTGGGCTGCAATCCAAGCTCCTTTGCCTTATGGAATATTGTATTCCAAGACTTGTGATCCTTTAATGTTGAATCTGCCAGGTCTTGTGCAATCCTGACCGTGGCTCCATGATATTTTAAACTGCTTCTTTCTGGCTGCTTGGAGTATTTTCTCCTTCACCTGATAATTCTGGAATTTGGCTACAATATTCCTTGGAGTTTCCTTTTGAGGTCTGTTTCATGAGGTGATTGGTGGATTCTTTCAATGACTATTTTATCCTCTGATTCTATAATATCAGTGCAGTTCTCCTTGATAATTTATTTCCTCAAATGGGGTTTCTAGACTCTTTTTCTGATCATGGCTTTCAGGCAGGTCCAGTAATTCTCAAATTGTCTCTCCTGGATCTGTTTTCCAGGTCAGTTGTCTTTCCAATGAGGTATTTCACATTTTCTTCTATTTTTCATTCTTTTGATTCTGTTTGACTGGTTCCTGTGTAAGGGCCAAAATTTGATATATGGAGTGTTATTTGGGTGACTCGCCTTACTATTGGGGTCTTGGAAATATGAGAGACCTTTAAGGTTTACCCTCCCCTCTGAACTGGCCTTTTTAGATATTTCTCCCAGGCCAATAAGAAAGGAGCCTCTAAGCCTTTAGTTCACAAAAGGATCAGATTTTATTACTTGGGAATTAATTAAACAACAAAGGTGAAACTAATAAAAATCAAAGATAAGGAAATAGGAAAATAGAGATACAGATAAATACTCTTAACTCTAAGCTTAACCTATGCAATCCCCAGACTGTTTTCAATTAAGCTAGTTCAAAGGACTTTAGGGTTTCCATAATTTAATTCACCAACATCCTGAACAGCTTGCCAGACCGAGAAGCAGCATGTGCCACCACAACCACAAGGGCCAAGACTGAAAAAGATTGAGTTCCAGAAGATGCCTAGCATTCCAGAAACAGCCTAGTGTCCTGGATGTCAATCTTTCCTCACCCAAAGGGGAGGTCCTCAAAGCTGCTGTGGAGAGTTCTTCTTCTGATCTCAGTAACATATGTAACCTCAGGGTGGGCCAGGTATGGCCCTTCCCAAATGAGTCAGCTAAAAAATGGCAATATTAATCTTTTACCACAAAAAAAATTTTTACCACGTCCCCCCCTTTGTTTCTTGGAAACCACGTATGGGTTTGCTCAATGAAACAGTCAAAAACAACAGAATATAATAACCCTATGCTAGCAAACAATATGTTAATATCAATATAGAAAAGGGAGAGAGGTACTTTTTGTCCAGAGGGGTGGTCCTCATGAATGTGGCACCTTGACACTGGCCTGCAGAGGGAGGGCCTCCTGCAGAGAGTACATGTTACAGATGGCTGTATATAGTAACAGAAGGAAAAAAAACTCAACAAAATAAAACTGTTCATTTAAAGTCTCTGAGCTTTTGTCTTCTTGGAGTGTTAAGATGTCATCTGGAGAAAACTGGACTCTGTTCTGGTCTCTGGGTCTAGAAAGCTGGACTCTGGTCTAGAAAGTTGGATTCATTTCTTTAGCTGTTTGAAGTGCTGGACTTTTACTAAACCTTAGCATAGTATTGTCAATGATCAAATTAAACAGTGAGAGTTTTTTCAAAATATAACTCATACTCAAACTCAATATATCTATATTATCATATTCCATTCCATTCCCTTCCCTTCCTTTATATAATAAAGGGGTTGAGGTAGTTTTGCAATCTAAACACTTCTTATCACCATGTGTCTGGAACAAGCCAAATTTAGTAAAGTGTTCACGACACCTGAAAATGTTATGGAAAAGTTTCTATACCACATCTCATGGTTCTGAGACATCAGCAATTGTGATAGGCCACAGGTGGATGGATCTGACCATGCCATCAGACTGGGTGAAAGAAAAAGAAAGCTTTTAGGAGGGCAAGAGGAAGAAACAGGACTATGTCCAGCAATTGTGGTCTACATAGTCACCATCATAAGCAAGTCATAGACTTACATGTACTGTCTCTCCTCCTGTTGTACATATATTCTCTCCAGGGCCTGCATCAAACTCACTGTAAGAGCAGTTAGTCTCTAAAATGATAAGTTTACATAATTCATAAATCTCCTATTAATTTCACCAAAGACAACATGATGCTAAAAATGCATGTTATGCTGCATAACTGAGGATATACTTGTAATATATACAATAATTCCAAACCATACCCAGTGTATAATGACATATAAATGATAAATGAATGTAAATAGCTGATAATATTAGACATTATTACATAATCTTCTTGAGCAAGTAAACACATTATCTTAGACATGAATTCTCTAACTAGTATGACAATAACAGATACGTAAAGGGATAATCAATTTATCAAAAATAAGACTCATTATTCAATATGTCCATGATAAATCAAGCAATAGGTTTCAATGACCCTTTTTTTCTTTTTCTTTCTTTGTTTCTTTTTAACATAATCCCATAAACAAACTGATTAAACCCATGGGGTCTTTCAAAAAAAAATTGTGATAGCTTCTGAGGCCCAATGGCCCCACAGCATATACTTAAAACATCTTTGAAAATTCACTTAGTTTACAAAACTGAGTTAAAATGAAAGCATACTGGGATGGCCAGGTTTGGTCGTGCCTGTCCCATGCGTGGCCCCCTTTTGGGCAGACTGCCCTCTCAGCTGGTGCTGGTGGATCTCATCACTGACCTGCTGTGCCACCAGCTTGCTGAGTCAGTATCAAGAAGTCTTAGTTGCTTGGCTGTGGCCTAGAGCTTCCCTGCTGACTTGCCCTGACCCCCTTCCACACTGCACTGTGGTGTGCTGCACCTTCCTTTTGCCCGGGTGAGACCGACCTTTTCCTGAAATCTTCTAAATTATCTCCTGTTGGAAGATTGTGTCCTCTCTGTCTTTTTGTATATTCTGTAGTTTCAGAATCTGTTTAGAGGCTTGATTTAATGTTCTTTTGAGGGAACCAAAGGAGAGCTCAGGCAACTTGCTGGCTACTCTCCATGTTCTTGGCTCTTCACATTGATTTTTTAAAACTCTGTGTTTCAAATTTTCTTCCTCCCTACTCACCCCTCCTTAAGAAATCAAGCAATTCAATATGTTATACATGTGCAGTTATGCAAAATATCTCCCTATTAGTTTGGTTGTGAAAGAAAACAGACAAAGAGTAACTAAGAAACAAATTATACTTGAATCTGTATTTAGATACCATAGGTTCTTTCTCTGTAGATGGATTGAATTTTTCATAAATTCTTCTGATAGCATCCTGCTCATGATTTCTTTCACAGTTACTATTGCTAACTCTGTTTCCCTCCATCCTCTTCCCTTTCCTTGATATTTATTCTATATTCTATATTCTTTGACCCTATCCCTCCTCAAAAGTGTTTTGCTTTTTACTGCTTGCTCACCCAATCTGCCCTCCCTCCCTTCCTTCACCTCTCCCCCTGCCGCCTTTATCCCCTTCTCCTCACACTTTCCTGCAGGGCAGGATATATTACTATACACACTTGAGTGCATATGTTATTACCTCTTTGAGCCACTCACTCCCCCACTCGTTCCCCATCTTCCCCTCCATAAGCTTTTTCTTGTTTCTTTTATGTGAGATAATTTACCCCATTCCACCTCTCCCTTTTCCTTTCTTCCAGTGCATTCCTCTTACCCCTTAACTTTATTTTGAAGATGTCATCATGGAGCAGCTAGATGACACAGTGGACAAAGGACCAGCCCTAGACCCAGGAGGCCCCAAGCCCAATTCTGGCCTCAGACATAAGCCACCCCACCCTGCCTGCCACATGCAAAAAAAAGGATAAAAAAAGTGCTTTACAGATATCATCCCTTCATATTTAATTCACACCTGTACCCTCTGTCTGAAGTACATTCCTTTTAGCTGCCCTAATATTGAGAAAGTTCTTATGAGTTAAAGTATCATCTTCCCATGTAGGAATGTAAACAGTTTAACCTTTTAACATCCCTCCCTCATGATTTATTTTTTCCTTTTTACCTTTTTTTTTTTTTTTTTGTTCTCTAGGATCTTGTATTTGAAAGTCAAATTTTCTATTCAGTTCAGGTCTTTTCATCACAAATGCCTGAAAGTCCTCTTTTTCATTGAAGTCACATTTATTCCCCTGAGAGATTATACACAGTTTTGCTAGGTAGGTGATTCTTGGTTGTAATCCCAGCTCCTTTGCCCTCCAGAATATCATTTTTTCATGCCCTCTGATGCTTTAATGTAGAAGCTGCTAGATCTTGTGTTGTCCTGACTGTAACCCCACAGTACTTCAATTACTTCTTTCTACTTGCCTGCAATATTTTCTCCTTGACCTGGGATCACTGGAATTTGGCCATAATATTCCTGGAAGTTTTCCTTTTGGGGTCTCTTTCAGCAGGTAATTGGTAGATTATTTTGATTTCTATTTTACCTTCTGCTTTTAGAATATCAGGGCAATTTTCCCTGACAATTTCTTGGAAGATGATGTCTAAGATTTTTTTTGTTTTTGATCATGGTTTTCAGGTAGTCCAGTGATTTTCAAATTATCTATTTTCCAGGTCTGCTGTTTTTCCATGAAGATACTTCACAATGCCTTCTTCTTTTTCATTCTTTGGTTTTTGCTTTGTTGTGTCTTGATTTCTCATGAAGTCATTAGCTTCCATTTAGTCAATCCTAATTCTTAAGCAATGATTTTCTTCAAAGAGCTTTTGTACCTCCTTTTCCATTTGGCCAATTTGGCTTTTCAAGCTGTTGACCTTTTTTTCCTGCATCATTCTCATTTCTCTTTCCATTTTTCTTCTACCTCTCTTAATTTGTCTTCGAAGTGCTTTTTGAGCTGTAATGATTGGAATCATGCCACCTGCTGGAGACTTACTGTGGAAAAGCTCCACCATGAGGAGAGGACCTCTGAGGGCAAGCCATGCAGTCAAGGTCCTTTGCATCAGGAAATGACGTTTCTTCGTGAGTACTGTCTATCAAGGCTACCAGCCAATCAACTTGAGGAGCCTCCTGTTTCTGGGAGGAGGACACGAAGGAGGAAGGAGATGCTGGTGGGACTATTCTTCCTCTTTGGCGTGAGACATCAGCATGGTGGCAGGGAACTTCAGAAGTGGGAAATTAGGAAGGCTAGGATTGCCAGGTTATAAGAAATCTCTTCTCAATATTTCTCTTTCTTTTACTATCTTTCAATATATGTGCAACAAGAGGAGAGATGGGTACACATAAGTCCATGGTTTGCTTATGATGGTGACTACGTAGACCACAATTGCTAGACACAGTCCAGTTTTGTCCTTTCTCCGTCCTAAAATAATCTAGTGTAACTTAACTTGTTTTATTTTTCTCTCACTCAGTCTAATGGCATGGTCAGAATCCATCCACCTGTGGCCTAGCACAATTACTGGCTGTCTTGAAACCATGAGATGTGGTATGATAACCTTTCCATAACATTTTCAGGTGTCATGAACACATTACTAAATTTGGCTTTGATCCAGACACATGGTGGTAAGAAGTGTTATAGATTGTATAACTACCTCAACCCTGTAGTATGTGAAGGAGGGGAATGTAATGGAATTTATTAATTTGATCATTGACAATGCTATACTAAGGATTAGTAAAAATACAGCAGTTCAACAGCTAAAGAAGTGAATCCAGCTTTCCAGACCAGAGTCCAGCCTACCTGACCAGAGTCCAGTTTGCTCCTGACAACCACTCCAAGAAGACAAGGGCTCAGAGACTTTGTATTAACAGTTTTGTTTTGTTGTGGTTTTTTTTCCTCCTTCTGTCATAATATATACCATCTGTAACATATACTCTCTGCAGAGGCCCTCCCTTTGCAAGACCAATGTCAAAGTGTCACGTTCATGAGGGACTGCCCCTCTGGACAAGACTTTTCCTCTCTCCCTTTTCTATATCGTTATTAACATATTGTTAGTTATTGTTAGTTAGCATAGGGTATTATATTCTGTTATTTTTGACTGTTTCATCAAGGAAACAAAGGGGGACTCTAATGATTGGAATGGTGCCACCTGTTGGAGACTTACTGTGGAAAAGCTCTACCATGAGGAGAGGACCTCTGAGGGCAAGTCATGCGGTCAAGTTCCTTTGTGTCGGGAAGTGACGTTTGTTCATGGGTACTGTCTATCAAGGCTACCAGCCAGTCAACTTGAGGAGCATCCCATTTCTGGGAGGAGGACAATCAAATTTATTAATCAAATTAACCAGTATTTTATCTATTTTATTGTTTTTTTCATAAAACCAGCTCTTGGTTTTATTAATTAATTCTATAGTTTTTTTGCTTTCAATCAGTAATTTCTCCTTTAATTTTCAGGATGTCTAGTTTAGTATCTAATTGGGGATTTCTAATTTGTTCTTTTTTCTAGCTTTTTAAGTTGCAAGCCTAATTCATTAATCTCCTCTTTCTCTTTTTTATTCATGTAAGCATTTAGAGCTACAAATTTTCCCCTAAGCACTGCTTTGGCTGCATCCCATAGATTTTGATATGTTGTCTCATTATTGTCATTCTCTTGCATATAGTTATTGATTGTTTCTATGATTTGTTGTTTGGCCCATTCATTCTTTAGAATGATATTATTTAGTTTCTAATTGATTTTCATTCTACTTTTCCCTGGATCTTTCTTACATGTAATTTTTATTGCATCACAATCTGAGAAGGATGCATTTACTATTTCTGCCTTTCTACATTTGACTATGATGTTTTTGTGCCCTAATACGTGGTCAATTTTTGAAAATGTGCCATGTACTGCTGAGAAAAAGGTATATTCCTTTATATCCCCATTCAATTTTCTCCAGACATCTATCATGTCTAACTTTTCTAGTAATCTATTCACCTCTTTCACTTCTTTCTTATTTATTTTTTGGCTAGATTTATCTAATTCTGAGAGGGGGAGATTCAGATCCCCCACTAGTATAGTGCTACTGTCTAATTCCTCTTGTAACTCATTTAACTTCTCCTCTAAGAACTTGGATGCTATACCACTTGGTGCATACATATTTAATATTGATATTACTTCATTATCTATAGTACCTTTTAGCAAGATGTAATTTCCTTCCTTATCTCTTTTAATGAGATCTATTTTTGCTTGTGCTTTGTCTGAGATAAGGATTGCTACCCCTGCTTTTTTTACTTTAGCTGAAGCATAAAATATTCTGCTCCAGCCTTTTACCTTTACTCCGTGTATATCTCTCTGCTTCAAATGTATTTCTTGTAAACAGCATATTGTAGGATTCTGGTTTTTAATCCACTCTGCAATTCACTTCTGTTTTATAGCAGAGTTCATCCCATTCACATTCACAGTTATTATTACTGACTGTCTATTCCCCTCCATTTTATTTACCCCCTTTGTACTTTTCCCCCCTTCTTTCACCCTATTCCTCCTCACCGACATTTTACTTCTTACCCCTGCCTCCCCCAATCTGCCCTCCCTTTTTATCACCCCCCTCTTTTCTTTACCCTTTTCTCCCTTGCTTTTATCCTCCCTTCTATCAGTCCCCCCCTTTCCCTTCCCCTTTTGCTTCCCTAAAGAATGCACTAAGTTTCTTTATCCCAATGAAAGTATATGTTATTCCCTCTTTGAATCAAATCTAATGAGAGTAGGGTTGAAACAATGTTCACCCCTCCTTTCTTTCCCTCTATTGTAATAGGTTTTTTTTTTTCACCTCTTCATATGATATAATTCATCCATTTCCACCTCCCCTTTCCTTTCCTCCCCTTAGACTCCCTTTTTAACCCCTTAATTTTTTTTGTATCATCACATCAAAGACAATTTATATTTATACCCTCTGTGTAAACTCCTTCTCTCTGCCCAAATACATTTATAGTCCTTAAGAGTTATGAGTATTATCTTTCCGTGTAGGGATATAAGCAGTTTAACCTAATTGAGTAACCTTTTTTTTTTCCCTCTGTTTACCTTTTTAAACTTCTCTTCAGTTTTGTATGTTAAGATCGAATTTTCTATTCAGTTCTGGTCTTTTTGTCAGGAAAGATTGAAAGTCTCCAATGTCATTAAATGTCCATCTTTTCCCCTGAAAGAGAATGCTCATTTTTACTGGGTAATAGATTCTTGGCTGCAATCCAAGCTCCTTTGCCTTCCAGAATATCATATTCCAAGCCTTGCAGTCCTTTAATGTTGAAGCTGCCAAGTCCTGAGCAATCCTGACTGTGGCTCCATGATATTTAAATTGCTTCTTTCTGGCTGCTTGGAGTATTTTCTCCTTCACCTGATAATTCTGGAATTTGGCTACAATATTCTTTGGAGTTTTCTTTTTGGGTCTCTTTCAGGAGGTGATTGGTGGTTTCTTTCAATGATGATTTTATCTTCTGATTCTATGATATCAGGGCAGTTCTCCTTAATAATTTCCTGGAATATGGTATCTAGATTCTTTTTCTGGTCATGGTTTTCAGGCAGACCAATGATTCTCAAATTGTCTCTCCTCAATCTGTTTTCCAGATCAGTTGTCTTTCCAATGAGGTATTTCAAATTTTCTTCTATTTTTTTATTCTTTTGATTCTGCTTGACTGCTTTCTGGTGTCTCATGGATTCCTTATCTTCCAACTGACCAATTTTAATTTTTAAGGCATTGTTTTCTTCAGTGAGTTTATGCACCTTTTTTTCCATTTGGCCAAGTGAATTTTTTAAGGCATTGTTTTCTTCAATGAGATTATGCACCTTTTTTTCCATTTGGCCAAATGAATTTTTTAAGGCATTGTTTTCTTCAGTGAAATTATGCTCTTTTTTTCCATTTGGCCAGTCAATTTTTGTGCTTCCTTTTCCAAGCTGCTGATTCTTTTTTCATAGTTTTCTTGTTTTGCTTTCATTTCTCTCCACATTTTTTCTTCTACCTCTCTCAATTGATTTTTAAAATCCTTTTTGAGCTCTTTCAGGAAGGCTTTTTGTTCTTGAGACCAATTCACCTTCCCTTGTGAAGCTTCAGATGTGGGCAATTTGAGGGTATTATCCTCATCTGAGTTTGCATTGGCTTCTTCCCTATTGATACAGAAGTTCTCAAAGGAGAGGGCCCTTTTTTGCATCTTACACATTATTGCAGCTTATTTATTTTTTAAGTTGAGGTCTGCTCTGGGGGCACTAGGGTCCCTGTTTTGGGTTTCTTGTGCTGGGGTATAGGTGCTATGTGACCAGCTTTTTACTCTGAGGCCTATATAGTGTGTGCAGTTTGCCCCCCTGCACTTCCTGTCTGAGCACTCAGCCAGGCGCCCGATCCCAGTGCCCAATCCTGGCACCCGATCCCACCTGACCCATCCGTGGCCCTCCCGGCCGGTGCAGGTAGGTTTTTCCACTGTCCTTCTTGGTCACCAGATTTTTGAGCCAGGTTCCAGGGGCCTCAGTTGTTCAGCTGTGGCCCACAGCTCCTGCCTACTTGCCCCGACCCCCTCGGCGCTGGGCTGCTTCCCTGTGCTGGGCCTCCCTTTTGCCTGAGTCAGACTGACCTTTTCCTGAAGTCTTCTAAATTATCTCTTGTTGGAGGACTGTGTCTCTCTGTCTCTTTACAGGTTCTGTAGTTTCAGAATCTGTCCAGAGGCTTGATTTAATGTTCTTTTTGAGGGAACAGAAGGAGAGCTCAGGCACCTTGCTGCTTCCTCTCCGCCATCTTGGCTCCGCCCTGTATAACCTTTCAATTTAAAAACATTTCTTTTCTCATCCTCCTCCCTACTCCATCACCCACACATTAACAAAAGAAAACGCTTATGATAAACATACTTATTCAAACAAAATCGTCTTCATCATCAATCTTCTAGCATCATGATTCACTCTTTTGCTGATCAGAGTTCTCAAGTGTTTCAAAATTGTTCATTTTTATAATGTTATGGTATAAATTATTTTGCTGGTTCTGCTCATTTCACTCTACATTAGAGTTCATACAAGTGCTCCCAAGTTTCTCTGAAACCATCCATTTCATAATTTCTTACAACACAATCAGATTCCATTCCATTCCATTCATTGTTCAGCTATTCTCCAAATGATGGCCACCCCTTCAGTTTCTAGTTCTTTATTACCACAAAAAGAGCAGCTATAAAAATTTTTCTACCTATAGATCCTTTTCCCCTTTCAACCTTTTAAATAGACTGACTTATCATTAGTCTTGACTACTGTTCCTGAAATCTGTGACAAATCTCCTTTGACACGGAAACTGTTGACAGATGTTTTCCTTCCAACTTCCTAGTCAATGAAAGTAACAGAATTAGGAAGGAACAGAGTACTGACTTTAATACGGCAGTTGGGATTAATGTTGAAATTGTAGGTATTGCAAACTTTCTGAAAAGAGTTGGGAATTGGAGCCAATTAAAAACTCCACAGTGTGTGTAGCACCCACAGAAAACTAATGGTATTTTAAGCTTCATTAACAGAAATGTACTGTTCCTAATGAATGAGGTGAAGGCCCTAGCATATCTTGCCTTGTTTAGACAACATCTAGAGTATATTGGAATATTTGCTCTTGGAGGGGGTGACTTTTCCATCACTAGAAGTCTTCAAGCATAGCCTGTTTGACTCAAAGAATGAGATGAGAGAAAATAATGGGTTTTGGGGCTCCCAGAAGCCCCCACTGGAGGGCCTAACTCTGGAGCCTTGCCTGATCTCTTTCAGAGCCAGCCTAGAGTCAGTAAAGTTGGACCTAAGACACTGAATACAGACAATGGAAGATTAAAACCACACCAACATGAAAGCCTTTCCCTCCAGAGGGTCTGTCCTCTGGACTTTGACCTCAGCTCAAACTGCTCATGGACCACCCTAAAGTCCAGTAAACCAATAGATTTGAGTTCTGCTAGCCAATTAGCTTGAAGCAGTGTGTCCTCTCCCCTGGACAGCAGGGAATTTACTCTCTCTTGGCCTGGGATGCTGGAAGAAGCAGCCAGGTACCTTCCTCTCTCTCTCTCCTCTATCCTAAGGGCTTCTGAACTTTCAGAGCCAGGTGCTCTCTCTTTACTGATATTTAATATGCTTTAACAAATGCTTAATGCCCCAAACTGATGCTAAAGGCTCAAATATATAATTAGGAATATCTTAGAAACACCAGCTAAGTTCCCTAAAACTTGGGACAGAGATAGGCACCCCCATATAATTTCAAATGACACCGTTGGTGACCACAAAGGGTGTTGCAGACCCTGAAATCTTCTGATCTTTTCTTCAAGCAAGCTGGGGAAGAAATTCTATGTTTGTATGTTTCACCTGTTTTCACTGATGTTTATGTGCCTATCTCTTTAAGACTCCAGGGGCTTGTTCTGGCCTTTTTTTTTCTTCCCTAAGTACCTGCTTTCCTTTCTGGAACTTTAATCTGGTTAATTAGACAGAGATTAAAAAAATTTATTTGAGAGAATTTTAGGCTATAATTTTATAAGATCATGTTAGGGCTTTGCTTAGGTGCATTTTTTATTTTTATTTCTTTTTTTGGTTTAGTAAAGCAACTTCTGGATTACAATATGGGGGTTAAAAATGCCAAACCCTACTTGATTGTTGAGGGGTCTCCCTTAGAAAAGCCACTCATGTCTTAGGATGAGGGTAAATTAGAAGTGAAACCAGAGCTGACCAAGAGAAAGCTTATCAAACTGTGTTTTAGGTGGCAAAAACCTTACTCTACCTTATTAGGAGTTCAGCCATTGTGGCCCATGTTCGGGTCATTTAATTTTCAAACACTGAGGGATCTGACACTAATCCTGACCTGTAAACACCCCAAACAGTGAAGGTCTTGGTCTGTCTGCAGCTGATGAACAGGCTTGGAATCCTCATCAGGGGCCAGCAAGCAGCTTCTATCCTCCCCTCCCCCACTCATGCCTCCTCAGCTGAGCCCTCCTCTGAGCAAGCTCTGACTCCCTCTGCATTCTTTTCCAATTCCAACACTCCACCTTTCTCCCCCAAATCTCCATGTGAACACCAGTCTTCTTGTTGGTCCCTGTCACATGACCACAGTCCCTGCTGCTCAGAAGGAGAAGCTGGAGGGCTCTTCTCTATCTCATTGATTTTCCAGGGTAGACAGAGTAGTAGTTACAAGGGGGAGAAGCAATCAGTTTTGCACAGGCCCCAAAGCCACCTCAGCATCTAAGTAATTGGAGGGGTTTTCTTTGTTGGTGTGGTTGTTGTTCCTTTGACTTTTTTTTTTTCTACAAAGAATGAGGGTTAAGTGACTTGCCCAGGGTGACACAGCTGGTGAAGTGTGCAGTGTCCTAAACCACATTTGAACTCAGGTCTTCCTGAATCCAGAGCCAGTGCTTTATCCACTGCGCCCCCTAGCGGCCCGTTCGTTCCTTTGATTTCTAAAGAAGGCTACCTTATTCCCAATGCTTTTAGCATGTGCAGACACAGCCTAATTGCCAGGCGATTGACTTGATGACAGCTGTGGACAAGGAAGAGCCATGGCTGGGACAGCAGCATGCTTCATTGTTACACCTTAGGAAAGAAAAAGTACACTTTGGGATTTGAGGCGAAAGAAAAGGGAAATCATAGATTAAGGCGGCAAAAGGAGTGGAGGAATGAAATCTCTGTCCTGCCCTAGCTAAGGCTAGGGCTTGTTTTCACAACAGAAGCCCTGGCAACAGGGACGCTCTCCTTGTCTAGAGGTGGTCTCCGTGCCCCACCTTCCCTTAAGAAATGGCCGTTTCTCCCTCCTCCTCTTTGGGCGGGGATGGGGGCGGAGCTACGCATCCAGCCAATCCGAGGCTTAAGGCCTGCAGAATGGGAAGTGTGACTTCAGTGCAGGAGCCGTTTTGTTGACATTGACCATGGCTGAGGCAGCAGTTGTCCTGGCGCTGCGGTGTTGGAGACAGCTCTTTTTCCCCGCTCCCTGCTACTTTGTTGTCAGCTTTTGCTGGTATTCTACATATCCCGGAATTGATAGTTTTCCTGCTTTGGGAAGTCTTACCCACTCCTCCCCTGATCCCCACCTCCACCTCCACCTCCTCCTCTCCTCGATCCTGCACCTTTGCAGTCAGTCTCCTGCGGGCAATTGAAGATAGGTCAATTTTTTAATTTCTTCACCAGTTGGATCAGGATGTGGAAAATTCAACGCAGGTAAGAAGGGGAAAGGCCAGGGTCCCAGATCAACTCCTTGGGGTGGGGGCCCATGAGGCATATTTTCTTGAAATTTTGCTTTCCCACTTTTCTCTCTCTTCGGGGAACCTGGAGCCCTGAAGGGAGAAAGCCTAGTTCTGAAATGACTACCTCAATTTTTGGCGATCGCATTAGAGTTTGTAAAGAAAACTTTTCCCCACCCGGAATTTGGAACCCTTTTTGAATTTGGGATTCCTCCCCCTCCCGCGGAAAATATCGGAATTGAAAAAAGAGTCAAAGAAATGGAATAGCTTTAAAAAGAAGTATTTCTATTTCCCCTCTTTTGCTTTTAATTTTTTTGGGGGGGTGTTAATGGGGGTGGTATAACTCCCCGCCGTTCCTAGTTGAGATTCATCTTCACTACGAATATTTCTTATAGCCACTTTCTATATTTTAGATTGCATACCAAACTACAATAATTTCAGTAAGCATTTCTGTCCTTTCCCCTGGTTCCACTTATGCTTGTTTTACTGTTCACACCTTCCTCCTTAAGACCTGCATTGCCTTTCTTGAATTTTCTGGGCATCCCTGCCTGTCTTAAGTAGTTGTGATTTCCTTTTTTTTTTTTTTAACCTCAGGTGAATTTTAAAGGATCATGTGAATTAGCTCATCTGAGAGTTGCCTAGTGAAAATACTCCCCTCTTCTGGACCCACCATTAAAGAGGTTGACTAAACTCACCAGAAGAAAGAGCATCCCACACAGCTTTCCAAAAATTGAAGGACCCAAATTTGTAGCCAAGGCAGTAGCAGTTTAAAAGTTAATATTTAAGCTACTGCAAAAATCTGGGCATTCTAAATACTTAAATGTGTGCAGAGGGAGAGAAGTGACCAACATTGTACTTTATCAGTACTGTAAACAAGTGGAAATGCAATTCTTGTCCTGGAGAAGAAAATCTATTTAAAATTGGCAAAAATAAATACATACATACATATATATATATTCTCCATAAACAGAAAATATAATAAAGACCTATGTATAACTAATATTTATTTTCTTTCCACATCAGTTTTGGAACCAAGAAGGTGTTGAAGTATGGTAAAGCCTTTGCAAAACTTCATTTCTTCAAACTACAATATTTTCCTTCTTGAAGTTTTGAAAGAATTTATATAAGAAGAGAAATACTTGTTTTAGGTTGACATTAGTTTTTGATATTTTCTTTACATCACTTTAATGTTCCAATATATCCCCCTCACACTTCCCTAACTGGGAACACTCTAAAGCAAAAAAAAGAAAAAAAAAGAAAGAAAGAAAGAAAAGAAAAGAAAAGGTAAAACACCAAAGTGGCCAACACATCTAACAGGGTTGACTCTATGCAGTACCCCTTCCACACTCTTTCACTTCTATCTCCTCAAAGGATAGAAGAAGATAGGGAGGTGTGTTTTGCTGTCTTCCTTGGGGCCCAAGGTGACAATTAGTTTAGTTTTAAAGCCTATTTTGTAAATCTTTCCTCCTTCATTTCCCTGCTGTGATCAGACTGAAGGGATCGTGGTTTGGGTAAAATGATTAATAACATGTTTAATCTCTGAAGAAATGTCAAGCTTTCACCTTCTGGACTACTCAAGTACTTATGATACCATCAATTTTCATGAGATTTATTTGTGCCCTTTGATGTTTTGGTGTGCTGTAGATTCAGATTTTTTATTATAACATGATTTGATTTCATAGTCCTTCCTGAACCTTCCATTTCCCAATAGATAACCCATAGTTATTTTCCTTGTGTTTGTTTCTAAAAAAAAGAAAAATCCTATTTGATTAAAAAAAAAAGATGTCTATAGAATAGTGTTATTTCCCTCTGGGTTTTCTTGAAAGGCAAAAACAAATAGCATTTTTATATAACAATGAAAACAGTTACCACATTGTTTGCCTTTATCATAAACATCCTTCTCCCCCAAAGGCAAAGTTTAAACACATTGTGATGATATAAGTTTATTACTGTGTAGGGAAGGGGAACTCTTTAAAAAAAAAAAGTCATTGCTAGGAGAAAAGATGCAGAGAAAGAAGTGTCAATCTCCATTTAAGAGTCAAATGGTTGACTTTTTTTTTAAGCATAAGAAAAATTTCTTAGAGTTCCTAGAAAGGTAGGATTGAAGTTTCAGATTCAGAACTCAAATGTGACAATCTATCCTTTAATAATCATATTTACACCATAGCATAATACCAAAGACAGAAGCAAATATTTTTCTACAGTGGATAAAATTGTCATAGATGTTTCAAGCCTAGGAGGACTGTATCATTCTTTCACAAAATTAGTACTGTTACCTTAATGTGAATTACAGTTTATGTCAGGTAAATTCAGTTTATTTTACTGTGTGTATATTACTCCAGAGAAAATGACTAGTTTTTTGTTGTTGTTGTTGTTTTTTTTTGTTAAGGCAACTGGGTTTAAGTGACTTGCCCAGGGTCACACAGCTAGTAAGTGTTAAGTGTCTGAGGCTGGGTTTGAACTCAGGTCCTCCTGAATCCAGGGCCAGTGCTCTATCCACTGTGCCACCTAGCTGCCCCTGTGACTAGTTGTTTTAAGGGGGAAAAAAACGTTGATTTCTGCTAAGTTTTAAGTGCTGCTTTAAACTTGTATTAAGATTAAGATTGGGGGGCAGCTAGCTGGCACAGTGGATAGAGCACCTGGCCCTGGATTCAGGAGGACCTGAGTTCAAATCCAGCCTCAGACACTTGACACTTACTAGGTGTGTGACCCTAGGCAAGTCACTTAACCCCAATTGCCTCACCAAAAAAAAAAAAAAAGATTAAGATTGGTTAATTTCATCCTGGACTTTGTAAATAGTTTTTAAAACCATGCTTGATGTTGCTCTCCCTAATGAAAACTGATTTGGAATATCCTCATTAATATGACTGACATTTTATGTGTAATACTGTATTAATTTCTTATATAATTTTTATGGGTGATATTCATACCTAGCTTAGTTAACTTTTTACAACTGTTTTCCTAATAATAGCACCTAAAATTAATATTTTATGAAAATAGTTTCTTTCAGAATTTCTTTGGAAACCTCATTTGCATGGAAATGGAAATCACCATTCACTTGGCTGCCCATCTCTTCCTCCATATTCATGTACTCTTTTTGTAATCCAAATCTGTACTCACTCTCTTCCCCATCCTTGCCTGCCTTTACACCCTCTTCCACCAAGAAGTTTCCATTTCAGGGACCTGGATTAAAACTGACTCAGCAGGTATCAGGATCTGGAAGCAGAGTAAGCTATACTAAGTAGGTTGCCAGTAGAGTCTCAATTGAAGGCCCCCAGAGACAGAACCAGAAGTAGCCACATGAATTGATAACTAAACTTTAAAGTGATGTGTTAAGAAATTAAGTACTGGCAAATATGTCAGAAGACAGAGTCAAGCCTGAAGAATTGCAGTGGGTTTAGAGCTATCCATGAGGGAGACAAGAAGGTCATGAGTTTTGAAGGAAGATAGGATTTAGATGAGATGGATGGACTACATTTCAAGGAGAGGAAGTGGGATTGTCCTGGTATCTTCCAGGTTCAAAGAGTATTCAAGTTACCAGGGAGTTGTCTATGGGAGTGGTGAGAGGTTGGAGAGTTAGCTGGGGTCCAGATTGTAAAAGGTCTTTATTGCCAGACAAAGAAATTTTGACTTTCACCTGTAGAGACATGAAGATGTGCTGGGGGATGATGTGTGCAAAGTGGTGTTTTTCAATGAATGTCTAGGATGTATTGAAGGGGATCTTGGAAGCAGAGGATCAGTTCAAACTCTATTTTAGGAGTGAAGTAATCAATCAGAGCTTGAGCTGAATGGAGGGTTTGGGGAATGTAAAGAGACTTCTCTTAAAGATCTCAGAAAATCAGAACTAATATGAATTATTGATTGAATGGATATGGCAAGAAGAGGAAAAGACAAAGATGGTTTTTGAGCTTGGTTGACTGGAAGAAGGGTGATCCTGTCCACAGAAATGGGCAAATTCAGCTTTTATCTTTCTGCTTCTTTTGTCATGCTTCCCTCCATTTTCTCTTGCCCAGCTCTGAATAAAATCATAGGGCTGGAGGGACCTTAGTGATCATCTGGTTCAGATCCTTCATTTGACAGATGAACCTGAAGCTTAATTTACAGGACTTGCCTAAACTCATCTAAGTAGCAAGAAGCAGTGATGAGTCAGCTCCTTCTACTTTTCTACTCCACCATGCCATTTTGTATTCATGAACCTTATGCCCTCTTTATATTTTCTTTTTCTTCTCATCTCACTTGAACTTTCATTTTGACCATTTTGACCTTTTTGTGCTTAGGTGGTACCTACTTGTGACCTTACAGTAGGTCTTCGTTTTTTAAAAATCACATTTTTTCAGTAGGTATTTTTTAAAATAATATTTTATTTTGGCCAATTACTTGTAAAAACAATTTTAATGGCTTTTTAAAAAGTTTTGCATTCTAAATTATATGTCTCACGCCCTCCCCTCTCCCTGAGGCTATAAGGTTATTCATGTGCAATCATATAAAGCATTTCCATATTAGTCATTTTGTGGAAGAAAACTTGAAAACTCTACCCCCCAAACCCCAACAAACAAACAAACAAAAAGAAAGTGAAAATAGTACTCCATCTGTATTCAGGTGCTATCAGTTCTTTTATAGAGGAGGATAACATTTTTCATCATGTCTTGAGAATAGCTAAGTCATTCATTCATAGTTGATCATTGTACAATATTGTTGTCATTGTGTACCATTTTGTGGTTCTGCTCACTTCACTCTCCATCCATTCATATAATGTTTTCCTGAAATCATCCTGCTTGTCATTTCTTGTAACACAAAAATATTCCATTGCAATCATATATCACAACTTGTTCAGTCATTCCCCAATGGATGAACATCCCTTCCATTTTTACTTCTTTCCCACCATAAAAAGAACGGCTATAAATCTTTTTGTATAAATAAGTCCCCCCACCACTTTTTTTTTTTTTAGTGAGTCAATTGGGGTTAAGTGACTTGCCCAGGGTCACACAGCTAGTAAGTGTTAAGTGTCTGAGGCCAGATTTGAAATCAGGTACTCCTGACTCCAGGGCCGGTGCTCTATCCACTGCGCCACCTAGCTGCCCCAGAGTTTTCTTTTTATGGCAGTTGATCTACACTCCTTAAATTTCTGTAGGAAAATGTTATCATCCATTTTGAATGAATGAATGATAAAACATTTATTAAGCACTTCCTTCCTGACTGCCACTTGGCAAAGTCTTAGGGATACAAATGCAAGAAGCAAGACAGGCCCTTGCCTCAAGGAGCTCACATTCCAATTGGGAAACAGAACATATTGAGGAATGGTGGCTGTGACTGTAGGATATCTAATCTTTCCTGGAGTGTTCCTGTGGATTTGATAAGTGTTTTCAGAGCAAGACTTTTAAGGAGGAGGAGGAGGAGGGGACGGACTGGAAGGGCAATGAAAAGAAGGAAGGGCAGGTGAGATTTACCTTAAGCAAGATAGGGCAGGTGATGGGAGGAGTAAAAGGTCATGGATCTGGTTGGAAGGAAGTTACATTTTGTTGAGGGTGTCAGCATGTACACACAGAAGTAAATACACATATGTATATGTGTAACACAAGCCTGTATAACATACATGCTATACACAAAGTCATTTTAGCAGAATATGCGCAATTCGGGTCATCAGAAAATGCCTCATATAGAAGGTGTTCCTTGAGCTTTAGCTAAGAAGGCAACCTGGGAATCAAAGAGACAGAGGTGAGGAGGAGCTGTGTTTTAAGGCTAGGAGACCAAGCCTGTTAAAGATTAACGAAACAGGAGAGAGAGAATCATGTACAAAGCCATGACATGGTTTAGGCTAGGAGAATAAAGTCCTGAAATGTGGGACCAGAGGTCAGTTACAAAGAATATTTATGTTAAATTTTTTGCATTAAAAAAATTAACTCATTTGCAAGATATTTATAGCTATAGATATATGTAAAGAGAGAGATTTTATAAAATAATCTAAGACTTTTGAATGAGAGATTTTTCTTCTTGCTTCATCTAACAGAGAGTCTGATCTCTTTGATGGAAAAAAAATATATTTTTTGGATGCAGATATATATTGCTGTCTTCAAGATCTGGAGATCAAGGAGGTATGTATGATGACAGATACAATTTGTTTTTAGCCAAAGTCTGTAAGAAAGCATTTAGGGGAATATGGAAGGACCACATGGAAGCAGTTACTAAAGGACACCTAATGAGTCTGTGGATGAAGAATCAAAATGATTTTCTCCCTTGGTGCTAGAGATGGTATGGGGTAAGTGCATATAGACAGGTGCTGTGAAAGCCAGAAAGACCTAGTCTTGTCTTAGACATATACTAGCTTTGTGACTGTGGGCAAGTCACTTCACTTCTAAGTTATCTATACAACTCTGAATGATTCTGAGTTGCAGAGAAGGGACTGGCCTCCATTGGCAGAAGAAGCTCCTTCTTCAGTGGGAGATCCGTATACCAGTGAAAAAATGTTACAGGTCCAGAAGCTTTCCCTTTCCTTGTGAAGGTGGAACTTGTAGTTGTCAGAAAGAGATGAGAATGAAGTGAAGCAGAATGGGGGAATGAACATCAAGAATACAAATCGTTGCCATTGTTTCTTACATTTCAGAATTGTGTTCTTCTTGTTATGATATTTTTTCTTAAGCATGTTCTTTCCTCTGTCTGGCTGATGTAATCCTTAATATGTAAATACATTTTAGAATTATAAATTCTATTATAAATAGTATTTATATTATATAAATAATATTATAATAATATAAATAATTGTTTTCTGACCATTTCCTGAGTACATTGTAAAGTGTTCTAAATTACATTAAATACCTATGTGTCTGAATATCCCTTTGTAAATATAATTTCCAGATTCTTAATCTTTTTTTTTTTTTTTGTGGTGAGGCAATGACGGTTAAGTGACTTGCCCAGGGTCACACAGCTAGTGTCAAGTGTCTAAGGCTGGATTTGAACTCAGGTCCTCCTGAATCCAGGACCAGTGCTCTATCTACTGCGCTACCTAGCTGCCCCTGATTCTTAATATTTTTACTGAAATTAATTTTTAGTTTGGATTCTTAGTTGTGTGTTGTATATGTGTGTGTGTGTGTGTGTGTGTGTGTGTGTGTGTGTGTGTGTGTGATCTCTCCTAGGACTAAGAACTTTCATGATCCTTTGCTCATCTCAACAACTCCTTAATCTTGGCATCTCCTAGGCTTACTTTCTGTTCCCTGATAGGTTGCTTCCATAGCTTAAGTTGGTTGCTGCTGCTTATGCATATTGTCTTCTAAAGTCCTCCTCATTGCTTCATTACAGTTTCCCCTTGGGCAACAAGTAAGGATTCATTTCTCCCAGTAGCTGCTCTTGCTGAGATAGGAAGGCAGCTTACAGAAGATATTGCACATCTTAGTTTGCTTGGTTATCTAGAATATTCAGTTCTTCACATACCACAGAGTTGACTATATTTTCTGTTGCTCTGTTTACATTTTTTTAATGGTATTCCTATAGCCTTAGTAACCTGAGTTATCATGACTAATTTTGGTTAACTATCGTGTTCATTTTCATGTCATCTGAAAACTTTGCATCAGAGGAAAAGGTGAAGGATTATTCTATACTTTTATATAGAAGTTGATTTTGTGTGAGTAGCTTGCAAATGATGGACTTTCTATACTAGGGTTAATGTTTTTTTAGAAGCAATATGCCAATAAATTACCTATATAGATAGAGTATCATGATCCATCCCACAAAACATGTTACATCCCACAGTA
This sequence comes from Dromiciops gliroides, assembly GCF_019393635.1. Classification (NCBI taxonomy): domain Eukaryota; kingdom Metazoa; phylum Chordata; class Mammalia; order Microbiotheria; family Microbiotheriidae; genus Dromiciops; species Dromiciops gliroides. The sequence continues at coordinate 240,735,165 of NC_057865.1, read as the reverse complement.
TAAAGACAAGAAACATTACTGTGGAAGGTGGTGACCTGGGCTCCATGTTAAAAATACAGAATGAATATCAATATGGTGAAATTATGCATTGCATGTTTATAATAACACTTCTTAGCAGATCATACATTAAAAAGAGAAATCATGTATGCCTTTTTTAGGTTATAAAACTTCTAAATTTTCTCTACATACATTAATTAGTAGTCTATGTTTTATTTTTATGATGTGTGACTTTTCCTAAAATTTCGTTTAAAAAAAAGTCTCCTATGAAACAGCTAATATTTTTTCAAAGCTATTGTAACGAGAGAAAACAAATACAGTTGTCTTAGGATTTTATTTGCACTTCCTTGTTTTATATTATACCAATATGGAGTCTGTTTTTTTTTCTTTTTCTTATTTCTTGAAATATGTTAACATTTTAAAAAAGACTCCCAATTTTCCCTTTTCCCTCAATGTTATTTTAAGACATTGCTTTAGATTTTTGGAATGACAAAAACATTGTGATAATAAAATTCCATGCTCTGCTTTTGTTAGGATGAACAAACAAAGGAAAACTTAGAGGAAGAGATAACACCATCCAATGAACACAAAGCAATGGATCGCCACACAGCAAATTTTCCTCAACATGGATGCGATGAATCAGGTGATAACTCTGATATGAAAGAGTAACTTACTGTTTATATTATGAGTAAGAAGCATAATACCTCTTCATAAATTTGTTTTATGTTTTCATCTTTTTTTCTGTCCAAGGCTTTTCCTTCAAAATTTTTGGATCTTTGTGTATTACTTATGTTTTTATAATATATGTAGAATGGGATATGCCTTAAAATTTCCCCATGAGGCAGTATTTCCTCACACTAGTTTTATTAGCCAAATTTATCCAAATGTGTTATGCTTTTATATTTGACACCTATTTATTTTTTTCATTTAATTCATAAATGAATTCAAGGAAACAAAAGTCTCTTAATTGTCTATGTGTACTGAGCATTAGACTAGGTTTTGGGAAGTTTAAAGTTTTGTTAAGATATTGTACTTGCCATAAGGGAGCTTACAATGTGGGGTAGTGAATTGAGATACCTACACAATACTCAGTTATGTATATGGATCATAGAATTCTTGAATTTCAGAATTGGAAGGCACTTCTAGTCACTCTACTTCAACAATTCTTGAAGAGGAGGAACCAGTTCTACCACATCCCCAATAAGTGCCTTATAGCTTCCACATGAACACTTCTAGTAATAAGGAACATATATGATGTGTCTTCTTCTTTGGTTTACTCCCATTTGGGGGAAATTTTTCCTTAAATACAAAATTTATTTCTTTATAACTTTTAACCCTACTTCCATTCTCACATTTGTCTTCATGAAAATGGAGAACAATGGGTTTTCAGGAATGCTCAAATATTCATACTTTCCACAAATTGTCACTTCAGACATCAGTTTATTTATTTGTTGGCTTATTTTTTTGTCTTTGATCTTTTGATTGTCTTAGTAACACTACAACCGGGATTTCAAAAATATTCTTATAATTAGGCATACCTCATGTTATTCAATAATGCCAAATGAAAGCCAACCAGCCATTTTCTCCTCCTGTATGATGCTTAATTAGCTGGCTGCCTTTTAATTTTCTTTTTGAATTGGTTGTTGGTTTGTATACCTTCATAAACCCATTGTTCTGCCATCCTATAGAAAGAGTTCCTTTCCTGGTCCATGATGCAGCTCCATGGTATTGGAGAATTTCCATGAAGTTGATAATGCTTAAGGAAATCCTCACTATTTTGTTACCTCATGCCACTAATGAAGTACTAAATATTTGTCAAGTGACTAATTTGTGAAAGGCACTAAGTGAGGCCAAGGCTGGGGGCGGGGACACAGAAACTGAAATGAAACTATCCATATTTTCCTAAACCATGGGAGACATACGAGTACATACAAAATAAATACAAAGTGATTTGGAAGGGACTGGACACCTGAGGAAGGCCCCAGTTTCTGGAGACAACAACAGGGAAGGTTTCTATATTGAAGCTGTGACTTTAGTTGAGCTCTGAAAGATACAAGGGATGATAATGGCTGGAGAAAAATAAAGAGATCATTCCAGGCATAGAAGACAGCCTGTACAAAGGCATAGAGATGAAAAAGGGATTATCAGGAGGGAAATAAAAAGAACTATCTGAACTTTAGAGTATGTGAAGGTAAATACCCTGATAAGGCCAGATACTTAGACTGGAGACAAGTTATAAAGGGTTTGAAATGGTTAATTTCATCCCAGCAGGATTAGGAAACTTTGGGAATTTATTTAGTGGCTGATTTTGGCAGCTGTGTGGAAGAGGGATAGCAAAGGGGTAGACAAATTGGAGACAGAAGTTTGGGCCAGGACTCAGGTAGGAGGAGAGGGCCAGGGATGGTGGGGTGGGGGAGGCATATGAGAGAGATACTATGGAGGTAGAATTAGCAGGATTTGGTAACTACCAGGATGTGTGAGGAGCGAGATAGTGAGGGGTCTAGGATGACACTGAGGTGACAAGCCCTCATGACTAGTGAGTGGTGCTGGTGCTAGGATTCTTGCTTGTAATCCAAGCTCTTCTGCCTCCTGGAATATCATATTCCAAGTCTTCTCATCCTTTAATGTAGAAGCTGCCAAGTCCTGTGAAATCCTGACTGTGGCTCCTTGATCTTTAATTTGGTTGTGTTGGGTTTTTTTTCTGGCTGCTTGCAATATTATTTTTTCCTTGGCCTGATAGTTCTGTTAATTTGGCTTCAAGATTCTTTGGAGTTTTCATTTTTGGATTTCTTTCAGGAAGTGATCAGTAGATTCTTTCAATAACAATTTTACCCTCTGGTTCCAGGATATCAGGGCAGTGTTACTGGATAATTTCTTGAAAGATTCTCTCTAGGCTCTTTTTTTGTTTTTATTTTTGGTTTTTTGTGAGGCAATTGGGGTTAAGTGACTTGCCCAGGGTCACACAACTAGTATTAAGTATCTGAGGCCAGATTTGAACTCACATTCTTCCGACTCCAGGGCTGGTACTCTATCCACTGCACCACCTAGCTGCCCCCTAGGCTCTTTTTTTGATCATAGCTTTCAGGCAGTCCAATAATTCTTAAATGATCTTTACTTGGTACCTTACTCTTTGGCAATGAACCTTTCCAAACTTAGCAATGTAAACTTCAAAGACAGAAAGCCTGTTTCCAGGGCTGTGCTGAAAACTGTCCTAGCTACGTAGTAGGACCCAGTAGAACTTGAATTTTGTATTCGTGGATACAAGGTCACGTCATCTACTGGTGAAATATAAGAATTGGGTAGAGGTGGAGCGGTAGCTTATGCTTTAAAAATAAAATGGCAGTCATTTCTGAATAATATTAAAGTTTTTATCATAATGTGTCAATTAAGTTACTCTTGACATAATATTTATATTCCATATAGATCTCCCTAAGAAGGGAAAGAGATTTTGGTTGAGAAGAAGGAACCAAGTTGTTCCAAAAGCTAAAAAAGCTTGTGATCCACAATCATCCCCAAATCCTGGTGAGTAATTAAGGGGAAAAAAAAAGATTTTTTCCAAAACATTTTTGAAGAATTTCTAAGTCCTAAATAAGCAGGTTTTCACCTTTCTAGTGCTGTCTGCAGGAAGGCAGCCAGGAGAGTAAGTACTAAAATCTCATCTCACATGAATGTGTTGAATGAGCTGTCATCATTTAGCTTAAACAAGAGAAGGTATAGGAAGAATGCTGGGATCTCTGTTGAAAGTTTGAAAGAGTTGTGTAGAAGAGAGATGAGAATTACTGTGTATAACTGGAGAAGACAGGAGGATCAGTGGAGATGGGAGCTGCCACTCAGGAGGGTAGATCTGGGATTAGTATCTTCTACCCTGGCACATGAAAATCCTTCTACCCCTTAGTGTGTGGCCTAGTGAGCTATTTTATCCCAAACTACATTCATTACCCGGTACCCAACTCTTTGGCAATGAACCTTTCCAAACGTAGCAAGGTAAACTTCAACAGCAGGAAGCCTGTTGCCAGGTCTGTCCTGAAAACTTTTCTTACTTGGTGGTGAGGCCTAGTAGAACTTGAATTTTGTGTTCATGGAGACAAGGCCACTTCTACTCCTGATGAAATATAAGAAAGGGATAGAGATTAAATATCAGTACCCTCTGCTTTAAAAAGTTTTTTTACTCATCTACTCATAATGTGGCAATTAACTTATTCTTGACATAATATTTATATTCCATGTCGATCTCAATAGGAGGAGAAATTGGGTATCCAGGATGTTGAAACGTAACCAGGTCCTACCAACAAGTCTTAATCCAAATCCACACCAAGAAATTATCTGTGGTAAATAATTAGTCAAAAAATATTTTTTCCTCAAAATATTTTGGAAGAATTTCTCTGTCCTACATGAGCAGGTTTTCACTCTTTTCCAAAAACAAAAGTCAGTCATGGTAGCCCTAGCATATAATCTTTATTCTCATAGTGAAAATAGGAAGTTAACTTGGTGTGTTTTTCCCTGAAGTTCTCTTGTAAAGATCTGTGAACGGATTGCTGTATACGGAATCGTGAATTGCTGAATTGAGAGCCCTGAGAATAGTATTTTTCATGCTCTCATACCTTAGAGTTCAGTTATGGAAACTTGCCTGTATCATTTGGACACATTGCATAATAATGTAAAGTCTACTCAAAGTGTCTGATTCTTAATTTATAGTATTCCTTTGACTCTAAAATGATTGAACTTAAAGTGTATCGATTTCCTTGGACATTTTTCTTAGTAATCCCTAATTGAATTTGAAAGCTATTTCTTTTTAAGGCTGTGCTAAATTTTTTCCTTTTATTCTAGGTGAATAAAATGTGATATGTAAAGAATGAGGCTAACTGCCATCAATTAAAAATGTAACTGGAAAACATTTAAAACAGACATAAAGATATCTAAAATTGTCATTCATTCCTTTTTCTTTGGCCTTTATGTATATTCATCACGCCTAATGAAACTAGGATACTGTCAGCAGATGCACAGCTTGACACCTCTGTGATATTTGTGAATGGTTTTTGTTTTCCTTCAGTTGGCTGCCACACCCCCATAGTCACTAGACTTCCCAAACTTGTACCCCTTGGTGAAACGCATCATAATGGCAATGCAACAAGATCATTATTTGATGCTTCATCTATATGCTCTCTATCCATTTTAACACATTTCACAAATTAGTATACAAGTTTTCAAAATAGGTTTTGATTATTTTCTTCTGATTTAAAAAATATTTTATTTTTGCTCCCTTAAGTACATTGGTGTCTGTATAGTTTTATTTGATATTCTTGAAATGCTGTTGTCAAAATTTTCTAGGTAGCACTTGACCATCACAATTAGTCCAATAATGCTAGAACAGAAAAGGAATAAAGTCTTTAATGTTTAAATTTTAAAAAGAGCTTGTTTAATAGTAACATGAAGGGATCTTAAGTTGTTCATTGTATGTTAAATAACTGTGCCACGTGAAGTCTTCTCTCATGTAAATAAGCATCTTGAATACCAAATATTCAGATGAAGTTCTAGGCAAAAGCAATTGAGGAATTAAGGAATAACTCTAGATGTCTAAAGAGGATTTTCTTATAAAGTTTAACCGCCCACATATTTAATGAAATATTATGTGCTCTGAGTGGACATGAAGTTTTGGAGTTCCTTATTATGGTGTCTGTTGAACTCTGGAAATAGTTTTTAAAGATGTGAATCAGGTAAGGAACTTTGTGTGAAATCATGTTATATCTGAAGGCTTGCCAGATGATAATTATGGAATGACTCTACAGTTTAAAACTTCATAGAGGGAAGGGGCAGCTAGGTGGCACAGTAGATAAAGCACTGGCCCTGGATTCAGGAGGACCTGAGTTCAAACCTAACCTCACAAGCTTGACACTTACTAGCTGTGTGACCCTGGGCAAGTCACTTAAACCTCATTGCCCAGCAAAGGAAAAAAACACCACCACCTTAATAGAGTATGAAATTTAGAAAAGACAATGTTATAGAAACAGAATGTTTAGTTTCTGTCCTGAACTATTTAAGTAAAAGTATTTTGTTTCCAGATTCCTAGTTCTGGTTCTTCAGGGAAAATTAATTATCCTTTGCTAGTCTAGTTAATTTTCCTTTTCAGACTTTACACTTTTTTATTCTGTGAGATTCTTTTCAGTGTCCTCCCATCAATCCTTCCTGCAGAGTCTATTCAATGTTCCTTTCTCTGGGATCTATCTTTTAATCTGGGCACTACAGTACCATTAGTGCTGCCTTTGCTCTCACTACAGGACTGGCCCCTGGGCTTTTCTGATCATATATCTGAATAGTTTGGGGTTTTTTTTTCCCCCTGTGGCTTACTTATGCCCACCATATTACGGGGACTTATTAAATATATTCTCTGCTTTGCTAATCACTTAGGAATACAAAGATAAAATAAAAATCAATTCCTGCCCTCAAAGACTTCAGAATACATACATAGGTAAACACAAGATCATCTGGTGGGGAAGAAAGCACTAGGAACAAGGGAGGCTACTCACAGGAGGTGATCCCTGAGCATGGAGCCTAGAAGGAAACTTAAAGCTTTTTACAAGTGGAGTCAGAGGACAGACCTCCTGTTGTTCACTGCATTCAGTGTGTACAAAAGTCAGAGAGGCAGGAGATAGAGCACTGTGAATGAATGGGGCATACAGAATGGGAAGGTGAATTGTGTGAAATAAGTTTAGCAAGATAGGCCAGAGTTGGATTCAGAATGTTTTTAAATGTCAAGTTAGAGGTTATATGTTATCCCAGAAACAATAGGACATTACCTTGATAATATTGTAATATATTCATTGAGTGTGAATGTGGTAAACGCTAAGTGGTTCATTTGGATTGAAAGAAAGGAGTAATTTTTTAGTAAAGGAATAAGAATTTCTGATGAAGAACAAAATAAGACATGTGCTTCTTTATCTCAAATGAGGCTGAAATTCTCTGATAGTGTGGTGCTATTTCTCCCAAAGTATGAGGCAGTATTAGAGAGTAACTTGGAAGTAGCTGGGAGAGGTGGTAGTAACTTCTCTCTTTTTTAGCTGTGAATCACTAAAAGTATTAAGTTTTTTCAATTATTTAAATAAATAAAGCTAGGCCATAGTACAGGTTTAAAGTAGTTCAAGAGAAGATAATGTATTTTATGCCATCTTGTAAATTGATTTTTGAAATGAAATCATGCAGGTTTGTTACCTATCTTTTGATGCTGTTATAATACCCAAGCCAAATTAATCACCAGGTATAGAGTCAAGCTTTTATTGCAGTGGCTAAAACTTTTGTTTTGTTTTGTAGGATTATTTAAGAAAATGTGATGAGTTTTCCCTCCAAGCCCTTCTACCTGAAACCTAGGGTTGCCTGTGTAGAGATTGTTATTTGAAAACAGAAATCAATGAAGTAAATTTGTTTTAATTATGTCTTGGTGTCTTTTCTTTTTATATAGATTTCTGTGGAAAGTCTCTGCTACCAATGACTTTATGTCATGACCGTACAGTGATACTGATGATTTTATCCCATAATAATTCTCACGCAGTGTTTTTTGTCAAGAATGACAAATTATTACAGACGGATTTAACTTGTGAACAATTTATTTTTGCAAAGAAGAAAATATTCTGTACTTTATAACCTTCAGAAATTGTATTTTTAAGTTCACTGAGATCAGTAAGTAATCAGAGATCTGATTACTTCCATTGGACCTCATTCATCAATTTTTCTTCTTTGAACCTAAGTTATTATTTCTACTTGCTCTTCATTATTTAAAGAGGCAAGGAATAATAGCATAAGCTGTGTGGTGAGATTATTGGAATTTGGCAGACTGATTAAGATGAGCCACACGTGTCCTGTCCTGAGTGATGTGTGCTGCTGATGTCAGCAGGAGAAACCACTCTCCACAGGCAGTTTTGAAGGACCTCTCCTTTTGGGGGAGGAAGAATAAATGCTCCTGAGGAGAGCTCAGTCTCTTCAGGAGTGGTTTTCCCTTGTGGTGGTCTGAGCAGCAGGAGCAGACGAGTCCTGAGGGCCCTGGCTGCAAAGCTGTTTTTCCATGAAGCTATGGACCCCAGGTGGTAAGTTGACATAAGAGCCCTGCTCTTTTGAATTAGCTGAACTGGAAGCCAGGTTGGGGATTGTATAGACTTAGGTTAGCATTAGGAGGACTGTCTGTATTTCTCTTTCCCTATTCCCTTGTTTTTGATTATATTAATTTCACCTTTGCTGTTTATTTCATTCCCATGAATAAAACCTGATTCTTTTGTGGAAAAGAGGCTGTCGGGCTCCTTTCTTATTGGCCTGTGAGAAATATCTAAAAAGCCAGTTCTGAGAGGAGGGAGCTTTGGACTGAGAGGTCCCTCATTATTTCCGGGACCCCAATATTACAGTGAGCCACTCAATTAACTCTCCATATGTTAAATTTGGCCCTCACAGCTGAAAGCTTTTGGAACCAAGTTAACAGAAAATGTTGACCTTGTAGTTTACAATGAATATTTATGGCAATAGACCTGAAGGAAGAGAACTTCAGTGCTTTTTGTATTTGGATTTGGGACACTTTAATATTTGGTTTGATAATAATCAGTATTTCTATTGTTTATATTAAAAACTATTTCTGTAAGATACATGTACATGGTGGGATAAATCCTGGGTATTATAAACTAAAATTTATATTTTTTCTAAAATTTTTCTTGAGAGTTTATAGTAATATAATTTGTTTTGCTGTTTTCTGTAGATTCTAAATATCCATATTTTGGTTTGAGAGATCACTATTTTCATAAAGCCCTATAAAATTTATCCTACTGTTCTACAGGTATATATGTCAAAAAAATCTATTCTAACTGCACAAATAGGATATATTTATCTAGCTTTATGAAGGTAGTGGATTATTCTTAAAGTATCTCTCCTCATTTGCCCTGATTTTTAATATTTTACTTCAATTTTTATATCAGAAACTGAACACTTAATTTTGCATCACATTATGCTACCTGACTAGCTTATCTCAAGAGAATTTTCAGGGTTTTTTTTTAACTCTTCGTCTTGAAGGATTTTTGAAATAGCAGTACTTTTTTTGTAAATAAAATTATTTTCTTATGTGAGAAGCAATTTAAAGAATTCCCATTTGTTGAACACATAAACAATAAATTATTTAAATGACTAAGGGTCTAGTAACACTCCTTTCAAAGTTATAGTTGTATTTTCAGGTTTTTCAAAATCTTTTTCAGTACAATTTTAAAAACTTTTTGGGCAATACCTTAATTGTTTTTTTGTTTTGGGGGGGAGTTTTTTGGTGGGTCAATGGGGGTTAAGTAACTTGCCCAGGGTCACACAGCTAGTAAGTGTCAAGTGTCTGAGGCTGGATTTGAACTTAGGTACTCCTGAATCCAGGGCCAGTGCTTTTACCACTGTTCTATCTAGCTGCCCCCGCAATACCTTAATTGAATAAAAAGTTAATGTAGCTTTTAAAAAATTGTCTTATAACCAGGTAGTCGTTATGTTAACAAGAAAATCTAGACCAAAAAAAAGCCAAAAATGTTGGTGTAATACTACATTCTTCAAATAGTATTTCATTGAATAGACCCCCAAAATGACATAATTATTCTTAAGATGAAAAATAGTATATCGTATACTTCAAGTTGAATTATTATTTTTGATGTGATTTTATGATCATCCTATATGTGACATGATTCCATTATGTATTGTACTTTCATGTATCATAACTCTATAGTTAATTAAAGATATAGCTATCTTTAAACCTAAAACACTTTTTTAATAATTAGAACTATTTAATAGTTTCCATGTGAGACAGAAGCATACTATTTGCTGATATAAACGCATTATTTTAAAAGTAGGCTTAATATAATAATTTACTTTTAACATTAAAATTGATTACAAAACATTTGAAAGACTATTTAGAACTGTCATAGATCTAGGCAGCTCCATGGAATTCCAGTCCGGATTATGAAGAACTTGAGGGGCATTTTTAAAAAACATATCTCATTTGCCATATTTAGTACGGAAAAACACTTCTATTCCAATCACATTTGCATAACAGATTATGTCTGAGAAATAGTCTAAATCTGACAAGACATGATCTTCTTGTGGACTCAATTATATAGAGTTTGAAATTCTTAGTACCTAAACGTGGTTCTGGTACATATGTTTGTTTTATGTATTATGTTTATAATGTACATACATGTTGTTTTAAAATTGAATTTATATTTTACTTTGTTTATGTATAGTTGTATAGTTTGACAGTGTATGAGGTTGTTTTCCTTAGCTTTTAGATGCTTCAATTTTATTTCAATTTAATTGGTTTTTTTGTACAACCCAGAACCAATGGTTGATTTGTTGTTTTCTGGGAGTCTTTTAGAAAATAGAAAGAAAAAAAACATAATAGATAAAGTATAACTGGCAAATACTGAATTAATAGGTTTTAATATTTCTTATAAGTCATTTGTCTCTTTTCACCCATGTCCAATTTTTTCCCTTTTTTCCCAAATTTGTAAGGATACACCCAGGGGTCATGCAGAATGCTTTCTCTCCCTGTCCCTTTAAGATGGGTTGGGCTAAGACCTTACCTGAGAAAAATCCTACCTCAGACATTGGGGGCCCACCCAATATGACTGAGGTTTCTGAGGCAACAGAGGAGAAAAACACAATGCATACTCTCAAATGAATCTTCAAAGTAGTGGTTTGTATCCTCTTAGAGGAGATAATATCACTTGGAGCCAGTGTAAGTCCATTAGGAATAAATCACTGCCAGGGCAGCTAGATGGCGCAGTGGATAGAGCACTGGCCTTGGAGTCAGGAGTACCTGAGTTCAAATCCAGCCTCAGACACTTAACACTTACTAGCTGTGTGACCCTGGGCAAGTCACTTAACCCCAATTGCCTCACTTAAAAAAAAAAAAAGAATAAATCACTGCCACTTTTAACTTCATTTCACCTTTTGACAGGGGATTGGTACATTAGGAACTCCCACAAACATAGTATGCAAGGCTATTTAGACATTATCTCTCATAATATATCCTCGTGGAGATAGAACGATGTGGACTTGATGCTAGTATGCAGTTATGTAAATTCAGAACTCGTTGAATGATCAAGACCAAAGAGATAAATTAATGGGAATGGATACAAGCATGGAAGGTCCTTTCCAGTTAAGAATGTCCCAGTGCTCTGCCCTTGACCTTGTCAATTTACTGTTTATCGTGATGTATAAAATCTAAATGTGTGGTCATCTTAAATTAGAAACTTTAGCACCAGTCTTTTGGGGCATTAGCATTTATTAAAGCATACTAGGTATTAGTAAAAAGGAAAACACATGGAGTTCAGAAAGTTAAGAAAAGGCCTATCAAGCCCAGAGTTCCAGCCTGGTCTGGTTCTTCCTCAAGTCCTCCACCATGAGCCTACTTCAGCCACGAACTGCCCCCTCAAACTGTGGAAGCTTTTGATAGGTCCAGAGCAGAGGCAATCCTTACACACTGCTTCAAGTTGATTAGTTTGGTCTCCTGTTGGGTTCAAAGTCCTTAGCTTCTGAGAACAATACCTTCTTAAGGTCTAGCCAGGTGTGGTTACAATCTAATTAACTTGAGGTAGGTTAATCAGCAAAGTCAATCACTCCCACTTAATTCAATCAGTTTAGATTCATCTCCAGGTGAGCCTTTGAATGAGGATCTGGCAAATCCCATGATTTTCTCACATGATATGAATGACTAAAAGTAGAGATGAAATGCTTAATCAAGCTGATGTATAACAGAAGCTAATATGACCAAACTGAGATCCATAATGATCTCAGTAAATTAGAAAGTATAGGGAAATCTAGAAGATGACACTTGCAGCAGATATGCCATTCTATACTTGGGTTCAAACAATAGACACTCCAAGACAGCAATGTAAGAAGTTCAAGAGATTGGGAGGTTGTTTTTGTTTTTGTTTTTGTTTTTGTTCAATACCTGGGGGCTTTGGGTAGACTGAACTTAGGATGAGTCAGTGGTGTGATAGCACCACCAAAGAAGTTAAGAATGTTTGAGGATGCATCATACAAGCATAATGTGCATGACAAAGGCCATGTACTCCAGTCTGGTTACACTACATCTGGACTAGTGTATTCATTTTTGAGTGCCATTTTTGTTTTAACAACCTTGGTCTCCCCAACGTACCGAGGCTAGAAGTGCAGGAAATATTCACAGGGTGGATCCTCCTGGTGATCAGCATGCTAGCATTTAACTCCTCTTTTTCTATCCCTCCTTCAACAACCTGGTGACCCCCAACTCCCAAGGGCTCACCATATTAATGCTAAAGAGTGGCAACACCTGAGTGACATACCCCACTGCAGCTCACAACTCCCAAACTCAAGACCTCTATGAGGCTCAGCTCTCCACTCTCTGTTCCCACCCCTTCATTTAGCTAGCATTATAGGTGAGCTGTATATTACCTTGCTCATGCTACTCTGACCAGCTAGTGCTGTCTGCAGGAAGGCAGCCAGGAGTGTGAGAAGTACCAAAATCTCATCCCACAGGAATGTGTTGAATGAACTGTCATCATTTAGCTTAAAGAAGAGAAGGTATAGGAAGAATGCTGGGATCTCTGTCCAAAGTTTGAAAGAGTTGTGTAGAAGAGAGATGAGAATTATTATGGATAACCGGAGAAGACAGGAGGATCAATGGATGGGAGCTGCCGGTCAGGAGGGTAGATCTGGGATTAGTACCTTCTACCCTGGCACATGAAAATCCTTCTACCCCTTAGTGTGTGGCCTAGTGAACTATTTTATCCCAAACTACATTCATCACCTGGTACCCAGCTCTTTGGCAATGAACCTTTCCAAACGTAGCAAGGTAAATGTCAACAGCAGAAAGCCTGTTGTCAGGTCTGTCCTGAAAACTTTTGTAGCTTGGTAGTGAGGACTAGTAGAACTTGAATTTTGTGTTCATGGAGACAAGGCCACTTCTACTCCTGATGAAATATAAGAAAGGGATAGAGGTTGAATATCAATAGTCTATGCTTTAAAAAGTTTTTTGTTTTTTTTTTAACTGATTTCCATATATTATTATGGTGTTTATCATAATATGTCAATTAACATATTCTTGACATAATATTTATATTAGATCTAAATAAATGGACAAAGTGGATAACCTGTTTGTTCGGCAGTGTCGATATCATACCAGTGGACTTTGAGGAACAAGATCCATGCCAAGAAATTATGCATGGTAAGTAATTAGTAAAAAATATTTTTTTCCTGAAAACATTTTTGAAGTATTTCTATGTCCCACATGCACTGGTTTTTACTGTTGTCCAAACAAAATTCAGTCATGGTAGCCCTAGCATGTAATCTTTATTCTCATAGTGAAAATAGGAAGTTAACTTTGTGTGTTTTTTCCTCAAGTTCTCTTTTGAAGATCTGTGAACAGATTGCTGTATATGGAATAGTGAATTGTTGAATTGAGAGCCCTGAGAATAGTGTTTTTCATGCTCGTACTTTAGAGTTCCGTTATGTAAACTTGCCTGTATCATTTGACACATTGCATAATATTGTAAAGCCTACTCAAAGTGTCTAATTCTTAATTTATAATTTTCCTTTGACTTTAAAATGATTGAACTTAAAGTATGTCAATTTCCTTGGACATTTTTCTTAGTAATTCCTAATGAAATTGGCAAGCTATTTCTTATTAAGGCTGTTTTGAGTTTTTTCCTTTTATTCTAGGTGAATAAAATTTGATATATAAATAATAAGGTTAACTGCCTTTAATTAAAAATGTAACTGGAAAATATTTAAAACAGATATAAAGATATCTAGAATTGACATTCATTTTTTTATTGGTCTTTGTGTTTATTCATCATGCCTAATGAAACAAGGATACCGTCAGCAGATTGACAGCTCTGTGATATTTGTGAATGTTTTTGTTTTCCATCAGTTGGCTGCCACAGCCCCACAGTCACTGGACTTCCAAAGCTTGTACCCCTTGGTGAAATGCATCATAATGGGAATGCAACAAGATCATTATTTGATGCCTCATCTATATTCTCTCCATCCATTATTATACATTTCAACAAATTATTACATAGATTTTGAAAATTGGTCTTGATTCTTTTCTCTGATTTCCAAAGTATTTTATTTTATTTTTGCTCTCTGAAGTACATTGGTATCTATATCGTTTTATTTGATATTCTTGAAGGGCTGTTGTCAAAATATTCTAGCTAGTACTTGCCCATCAGCAAGTAGTCCAATAATGCGAGAAAAGAAAAAGAATAAAGTCTTTAAGTGTTTAAAATTTTAAAAAGAACTTGTTTAATAGTAACATGAAGGAATCTTAAGTAGTTCGTTGTATGTTAAATAACTGTGCAACATGAAGTCTAGTCAAAAGCAGTTGGGGAATTAAGGATTAAACTATGGAGGTCTAAATAGGATTTTCTTATAAAGCTTAACTGAATGCCCAGTATTTAACTAAATAGTATGTGCACTGAGTGCACATGAAGTTTTGAAGTTCCTTATTTTAGTGGGTGTTGAACTTTGGAAATAGCTTTTTAGAATGTGAATCAGGTAAGGACATAAATTAAGATATTACTTTGTGTGAAATGATTTTACATCTGAAGGCTTGCCAGATGGTAATTAGGTAATGACTCTAGAGTTTAAAACTTATTAGAGTATGAAATTTAGCAAAGAGAATGTTTAGTTTTTCTCCTGTACTATTTAAATAAAAAGTATTTTGCTTCCAGATTCCTAGTTCTGGTCCTTTAGGGGAAATTAATTACCCTTTGTTAGTCTAATTTTCCTTTTCAGCCTTTACACTTTTTTAGTCTGTGAGATTTTCAGTGTCCTCCATTCAATGTTCCTTTCTCTGTTATATATCTTTTTTTTTAAAGAGATTTATATTTCCTTTATTAGGATATAGTCTTTCTTTCTTTCTTTCTTTTTTGGGGGCAGGGCAATTGGGGTTAAGTGACTTGCCCAGGGTCACACAGCTAGTAAGTGTTAAGTGTCTGAGGTCAGATTTGAACTCAGGTCCTCCTGAATCCAGGGCCAGTGCTCTATCCACTGCACCACCTAGCTGCCCCTTGTTATATATCTTTTAATCTGGGCACTACAGTAGCATTAGTGCTGCCTTTGCTCTCACTACAGGACTGGCTCCTGTACTTTTCTGGTCATATCTCTGAATTGTTTTGGGGGTTTATCCCCCTGTGGCTTACTTATGCCCACCATATCATGAGGACTTATTAAATATATTCCATGCTTTGCTAAGCACTTAGAAATACAAAGATAAAATAATCAATTCCTGCCCTCAAAGACTTCACAATACATACATAAGTAGGTAAACACAAGATCATCTGGTGAGGAAGAAAGCACTAGGAACATGGGAGGCTACTCACAGGAGGTGATCCCTGAGCATGGAGCCTAGAAGGAAGCTTAAAGCTTTTTCCAGGTGGAGTCAGAGGACAGAGCATCTGTTGTTCACAGCATTCAGTGTGTACAAAAGTCACAGAGGCAGGAGATAGAGCCATGTGAATGCCTGGGGCATACACAATGGGAAGGGGAATTGTGTGAAATCAGTTTAGCAAGATAGGCCAGAGTTGGATTCAGAATGTTTTTAAATGTCAAGTTAGAGTTTCAATGTTATCCTGGAAACCATAGGACATTTACTTGATAATATTGTAATATATTCATTGAGTGTGAATGTGATAAACATCTCTAAGCAGTTCATTTGAATTGAAAAAAAGGAGTCCATTTTATTAATAAAGGAATAAGAATTTATGATGAAGAACAAAACAAAGCACCAGCCCTGAATTCAGGAGGACCTGAGTTCAAATCATGCCTCAGGCATTTGACACTTACTAGCTGTGTCAAGTCACTTAACCCTCATTGCCCAGGGGGGAAAAAAAAAAAAGAAAAAAAGAAGACATGTTCATCTTTTATTTCACATGAGTCTGAAATTCTCTGATGGTGTGGTGCTGTTTCTCCCAAAGTATGAGGCAGTATTAGAGAGTTACTTGGGAGTAGCTAGAAGAGTTGATAGTAATTCATCTCTTCTTTAGCTTCGAATTCACTAAAATAGCAAGATTTAATCTTATGCCAATTATTGTAAATAAGTCAAGCTAGACCATTGTACAGGGCTGCTGTAGTTCAACAGAAGATAATGAATTTTATGCCATCTTAATAGGCTACTTTATTAGAATATAAATTGATTTTTGAAATAAAATAATGCAGGTTTGTTACATATCTTTTGATGCTGTTATAAAACCCAAGCCAAACTTCACACCAGGTAGAGAGTCAAGCTTTTATCCTAGTGCTTGAAACATTTGTTTTGTTTTGTTTTGGTAGGAATACCTAAGAAAATGTGATGTTATTTGTAAATAGAAATCACTGTAGTAAATTTGGATTAATTATGTCTTGGTTTCTTTTCTTTTTATATAGATTTCTTTGGAAGACCTGTCTATGATCTGGATGATTTTATGGCATAATTAATTCTCACGCAGTGTTTTATTACTGACTAATTTAGCTTAAGGACAATTTGTTTTGGATTAAACTTTTTTTGCCAAATTGTATTCATCTCTACACTTTTTATTGAGGAGGGTGACCAGGTCCTGGAACAAATTCACCTCTAAACTGGAGTCAGCCTCAAGCTTCTCCTCAGCCCCGGGGGGAGGGGGGGGGGGAGCAGCACTTGGGCTGTCTGTGTCAGCTTCACCAGGAGGAAGCCAGGCAGGCTGCTCAGCCTCCAGAGCTTTAGGCCTGGGCCTTCCTGTGTCAGGACGACTTCTTCAGAGAGTGGCAGGCACAGTCTCAGGGGGCAGGTGAAGGTAATCTCAGAGATACTGAATGTCCTCATTGGTACCTGTGAGGAAAATGCCTCCTGCTCAATAATTCTCTGGAACTCGGGGGTGGTGATGTGTCCAAGGCTCATTTATTGTCATTCTCCAGAGAATGGCCAGCCCAGTGTGCAGCTGGTGGGTGCCAAGAATGGGGGCTCACAGGCCCCATTCCCCCTAGTCCCTAATGCAAATGGACCTTCCCTTTTTTTCATCACTGGTCTGATTACTCAAGGGTTAGGATCTACATGCAAACATGAGCTAGCCTGAAAGCAGTATTCCTAACCCTAATTTCCATAATTATTCTTTGGGTTGGAGATGAAAGTAGAAAAGAAAACAAAATTTCTTTTTTTCTGGAGAAAGGGCACAAACCTGAATATGACAAGTGCACCACACAAACTCAGAAATAAATACACACACACACACACACACACACATACACGTAAGGCAACGCACCTCCCATCTCTCTCTGAATCCCATTGGCTTGTCGTGGAGCGGTACAATCTACACAGGACATCTAATCCAATCAGAGAACAGGGGAAGGAAAATTATATAGCAACAACAACAACAACAACAACAAAAACCAAGATGCAGGTGTCCCTGAAGTTGAACAACAAAAACAGGACGCAAGTGCCCCTAAAGCTGAATAACAAAAACAAGATGGAGGTGTCCCTGAAGTTGAATAACCATAACAGGCTGCAGGTATCCCTAAAGTTACATTAAAGAAACAGGACGATGATGTTCCTAAAGCTAAGTAACAAAAACAGGATCAGCACTTAATACAATCTGAGAAAAACACACTGCTCCCCCCATCTCTCACAATCCCCCCCATCTTATTTTCTAGGCAATGTGTTCTCACCATTTAAATCTCCACTTATCATACATTTGCTCAAATAGTGGTTTTTGGTCCATATCTTACTTTCAGTAATAACTCATTCCATGTGTCATATAGGGGAAATTGAGTCAGGAGAATCCTACCTCAGCCTGCTGCCAAAAGTCATTCTTCCAGCCTTTCCCATGACCATTCCATCACCTGCAATTCCACCCCTTAGGGTTGCTGGCATGACTCATTGAATGCTCAGTAGTAATCTTTGATGGTCATACCTGAAGTCAGACTCAGAATAATGACAGTTAACAGTCCCCTAATGACTTTATATAGCAAGTTCCAATAATCAGTACTGCAAGTGAATTCACTTCTCAAGGATCCCATATCTGAGATAGCAAACATTAGTGATACTTGCACTTATGTTAAGCAGATGCTTTTCATCCTTATGGGAGTATATACAAATGAATTTTGCTTTAAGATGCTTTGCAATCAACAAAAGAGTTGGGATAAGTGTAAATCATCCCAAATTGCATACAGAGAACAGATTAGAAAAGGCTTTCACCTACCAGTATATAGTTTTAGTTCTTAACCATGTAGGCACAAATATAGGATTTTGCCTTCAGAATTCCTTAAAACTATGGGAACATCTTGAAGGTGACTCAACTAGTTTGCAGGAAGTTCCAAACATGTTCTAATTCCAGATTAAATAACAAATATAGGTAAATTCAGATTTCCTATTTTAATAGAATTTTTAAAACTACTTCAATGATATTTATTTCTGCTGCTACTTATACTCTTGAGTTCATATTCTTATCTTTCAGCAGAGACCTTAATATCTTTTTTATTTAGAATTTTATTTTTTCCCAATATACATGGAAAAACTTTTAACATTGATTTTTAAAACTTTGTGTTCCCAAATCTCTTTCTCCCTCTCTCCCCAACCACCCCTCCTTAAGAAGACAAGCAATTGAATATAAGTTATGCATGTGGAGTCATGCAAAACATCTTCACATTAGTCAGGTTGTGAAAGAAATCAGACCACAAAACCTTTAGAAAAAGGAACTAAAAGAATTATGGTTCAGTCAGTATTCAGACACCATCAGTTCTTTCTCTGGAGATAGACTACATTTTTCATGAGTCCTTCTGAGTTGTCTTGGATCATTGTATTGCTAAAAATAACTACATCATTCACAGTAGATCGTTTTACAATATTATTGTTATTTTGTATACAGTACATCTCATTTTGCATCAGCTCATGTAAGACTTTCTAAGTTTTTCTGACAGCATCCTGCTCATCATTATTTTTTGATTTGTGGGGCAGTGAGGATTAAGTGACAGGGTCACACATCTAGCAAGTGTCAAGCGTCTGGGGCTGGATTTGAACGCAGGTCCTCCTAAATCCAGTGCTGGTGCTTTATCCACTGTGCAACCTAGCTGGCCCCTATGCTCATCATTTCGTATAACACAATAGTGTAACATCATAATCTTATCCCACAGTTTGTTTAGCCATTCCCCAACTGATGCGCATCTCCTCAATTTGGAATTCAAGTTCTTTTTCCATCTCTTTTTGGATACCCACCTAGTATTTTATTACTAGATCAAAGACTATACATGGGTTTATAGCCCTTTGGCCATAGTTCCAAATTGCTCTACAGAATGAATCAGTTTAGGGGCAGCTAGGTGGCACAGTGGATAAAGCATTGGCCCTGGATTCAGGAGGACCTGAGTTCAAATATGGCCTCAGACACCTGACACTTACTAGCTGTGTGACCCTAGGCAAGTCACTTAACCTTCATTGCCCTGAAAAAAAAAAAAAAAAGAATCAGTTTACAACTTTACCAAGAGTGTATTTTTTTTTCCAGAAAAAAGGAATTTATTTTTATTCAAGTAACTGCAAATTGGAACCAGACTGGGGGCTGGAGGTGGTTCACAACAGTCTGGGACCATCTCTTCCCCCACTTCAGCTGGACCTCCTTCCCTTTACCTTCACAATTTGAAGATTCCTGAAACAGGGCCTGATAGAAGTGGGGGTGGACAGCTCTCCTGGGACCCACTTCCCCAACATTGTGACATTTTTTAGTAAACTAGGCCTGGTGTCCACTGTATCTCCCCAAGCCCCGCTTGCGATGATTTGGGGAGGATGAGCAGGGTGGATGGGGAAGGGTTAGAGGGCAGGTGAACATGAGAACCAATAAAACTGCATGGCTGAGTGTCTGGAAGCCACAGAATGCAAGAACTAAACCGTTTTAAAAAGAAAACCAACAAAATGTGTTCAGAGGTAGACTGTGAATTGAGAGAAGATGTAATCAGGTCCTAGGGGGAGGGGAATGGCATTCTGAAAGGATGGATGGGGGAGGGGGGCCTGAGGAGGAAATATCCTTGCAAAACATGCATTGCAAAGACCAAAATCATGGCCCAAGGAGGGCCAGCCCAGGAAGGAAAAAGGTATCCATCTTCAGGTTGTTTTAGGACACCAGGAAGTCCAAATTAGGTTGAGGTCCCATGAACCTCCCACAAGGAGGAGATTCAGATAATGAAGAGATAACCTACTTTATCTCACTGTAAATATAACTATTCTTCTTCCCCCTATTCAAGACACCTATCTCCATGGTACTCTCCCTGTGGTCACTCACAGTATTGCAATAAAATTTAGGAAACTGAGTCACTGAGTCTCATAATTCCTTGGGATGCCTCTGGATCAATCTGATCAATTAAACCCACTCCCCACATCATATCCACTCTTAAGTGAGTCAGGGACATGTACTAGTGTTTCTTGGAAATTGGAGTGGAGTTTTACAAGTCACTAGTGTATGAGATAATGGACTTGAATCAGTTCTGTATGAAATGATGGATTTGAGTCAGATTAAACTCAGGGGATGGGGTCTGGAAGATACCCAGCCCCCCCCCCCCAGTATAGTTAGTTTCTCTGTCTTTGCTTAAACTTTTATTGCTTGTCAGTTCTCATGGTCTCCTTTAAATTTTATCACCAATTACCACCATTCAGGCCCTGCTTACTTGTCAGCTACATCTTAGTTTTATGGCCTGTAATAAAATCATGTCTCCAACCAGTCTGCCCCCACCCACATGTCAGAACCCCAGTCCCTGTTATGGATTAATTGCAATCAGATAGGGGAATAATTTCTGCCTCCCCTTTTCTTTGACATTCCTCAGACTTGTTACCAACCCACTTCCCTCTTCCTTTGATTTGACCTTATTCCCCTCCCCTTTCCCCCCTTGTTCCTGGAACACGTATGCATGTCTCCATACATTGATCACGAGCTAAGTACGCACCCTGGGTGAGACAGGATTGGGTATTAGATTGTGAGCTCACCCTAGTGCATGTGGGGACTTTCCTCTCCCAAATTCCTATAAAAATCCAAAGCATGAGTCTATTATTGCAACTCAATCTGTCATTGAGTTTGCCTGTTTTCATTAGAAGTAATAAATCTGTCTCTGCTTGACTTGGTGGTCTCCTCAAGTTACTTGGGTAAACTGAGGCAGTTTGTCTGAAACACTAGGAAGACTGAGTTCATCTAGCAACACCCCCAGCCCCCACCCCTACCCTGCACCCCAAGTTCAGTGTCCCTCCGGTCCTGCCCCACCAGTCCCACATCAAAGAGAAGCAGAGGGGCAGCTAGGTGGGCCGGTGGAGTCAGGAGGACCTGAGTTCAAATCTGACCTCAGACACTTAACACTTACTAGCTGTGTGACCCTAGGCAAGTCACTTAACCCCAACTGCCTCACACACACACACACACACACACACACACACACACACACACACACACACACAAGGAGCAGAGAAGATAAAGATGAAGAGTTTTGCAAGGACCACATGTCCATACAACCACAGGTTGCCGGCTTCTTTCCCCCCTGTGCAAAATCACCCACATTAGGAAACCTGCCTGAGGCATCTACCTCCCTGGTGTGCTCTGCTCCGGACAGAGCCAGCCAGGGGGCAGCAGGGCTGGGGCCAAGCTGCCTGTGTATGACAGCACTGAGCCTTCAGCTGTCTTTCCCTCCTCCTTCCCTGGCTCCTGCAGAAACTTGCACAGGTGAGACAGCAGGTGCCCACAAGCCCCAGGAACCCAGAAGGAGGGAGGTTGGGGAGCTGTGTATGGAGGAGGGGGAGAGGCAAGTCTTGGTGGAGGGTCCCCTGATTGGACAATGGAGACGTCATTCAGAACTGACAGGGCGGGGCCAACCGGCTGACTTCCCCAGTCTAGGGGAGACAAGAGGTGCCTCAGAGCAGCTACTGCTCCTGGGGCTGTGAGAACTTGGGTCATGGTGAGAGTGCAGCTGCTGCAGCTGTTGGAAGCACTGAGGGGAGTGGGGGGGAGGGCTGGAAGGGAGCAGAGGGGGAGCCGGGAGCTCTATCAAACAATTAAACAAAACTTTTTCTTCTACATTCCAGGCACAAACTTAAACATACATAGTTTCTTTTTAAAAAATTTTATAAGCAAATAACTAAATAAATAAACTGGTGTCTAAGGTGACAATTTGTGGAAAGTATGACTATTTGAGGATTCCTGAAAACCCATTGTTTTCTATCTTCATGAAGACAAATGTGAGAATGGAAATAGGGGTAAAGGTTCTAAAGAACCAAATTTTCTAATTAAGGAAAAATTTCTTCCAAATGGGAATAATCCAAAGAAGAAGACATCATAATATGTTCCTCATTACTAGAAGTGTTCAGGTGGAAGCTATAAGGCACTTAATGGGGATGTGGTAAAACTGGTTCCTCTTATTCAAGCACTGTTGAAGTAGAATGATTCAAAGTGCCTTCCAATTCAGAAATTCAAGAATTCTATGATCCTTATACATAACTCAGTATTGTATAGTTATCTCTATACACTACCCCACATTGTAAGCTCCCTTATGGCAAATACAAAATCTTAACAAACCTTTAAGCTTCCCTAAACCTAGTCTAATGCTCAGTACATAGACAACTAAGAAACGTTTGTGTAATTGAATTCATTTATGAATTAAATGGAAAAAATTGAACAGGTGTCCAAAAAAATAACATTCATAAATTTTGCTAATAAAACTAGTGTGAGGAAATACTACCTCATAGGGAAATTTTAAGGTATATCCCATTCTACATATTATAAAAATATAAGTAATACACAAAGAGGCAAACATTTTGACAGAAAAGCCTTGGAAGGAAAAAAAAAGATGAAAACATAAAACAAATTTGTGAAGAGATATTATGGTTCCTAGTCATAATACAATTACTTTTTACATATCAGGGTTATCACCTGATTCATTGCATCCTGAGGACTTTTGGTCAATATAAGTTTCCTTTTGTACTTCCATCACCCTTTAAGGGTTCTGCAATCCACAATCTGAGTCATCCCTGAAGCTAATCTGGCTCTGGGTATCAGACTGTTTGGGTTCATTGCATGGTGTCATCTCTTCATCTATATTCTGCTTTGTTTGTTCATCCTAACAAAAACAACACATAGTATTTTATTATCACAATGTCATTCCAAAAATCTAAATCAGCAAGTCTTAAAATAACCATTGAGGAAAAATGTAAAATTGGGAGTCTTTTTAAAAAATATTAACATATTTCAACAAATAGGAAACAGAAAAAACAGATTCCATATTGGTACAATATAACCCAAGAAAGTGCAAATAAAATCCTAAGAAGCCTGTATTGTTTTTCATTGCAATGGCTTTGAAGGAATATTAGCTGTTTCATAGGAGATTTTTTTTTAAATTTTTTATTCTGAATAGAATTTTATGTTCCAAAATATATGTAAAAACAAAATTTTAACATCAATTTAAAAAAAAACTTTGTGTTCCAACTTCTCTTCCCACCTCCATTCCCACCCACCACTCACAAGAACTCAATCAATTCTAAATAAGTTATACATGAGTAGTCATGGAAAAATTCCCATTTTAGCTAGTTGTGAGAGAAAACAGTCAAAAAAACCAAAACTTCAGATTAAGGAATTGTCAAAGAGGAAATGAAAAAAAATTTTTTAAACGTGTTTCCATCTATTTTCAGATACCATCAGTTCTTTCTCTGCAGATGGGCTGCAATCTTCATAAGTCCCTCAGGGTTACATTGGATCATTGCCTTGCTGAAAACAACCACATGCTTCCCAGCAGATCATCCCCCACTATTGGTGTTATTTTGTATACAGTACATTTCACTCTGCTTCAGCTCCAGGTTTTCCCGATAGCATCCTGTTGAGTGGGATGGGAAGTACAGCCACTGACCCCTGTAATAGAGACTCAAGGAGAAAGGAGGCCAAAGCACTGATTTTATTTCTTTCGAAAGAAAGGTATACCACACTCACTGGGACAACCAGGAGGTGTGACACACCGAGATTAGGAAACCAAGAAGTTTTTATACTCTTTACAGACATCTAATTTGAACAAAATGCGGTAACTGGGTTAATACTATATGTTCAGAAATAAATCTTTCTCCTGGATGTTCAGTGATAAGACTCTCTCTCCTGGGTTGTTCAGCAATAAGTCTCTCTCTTGGGTCAGAGTGCCCCATCCTCAGGGGTTCAGCCGTAGGTTATTTTGCAAAATTTCCTGTCAGCAACAATCTATCATATCTACATAATATCTCGGTAGAGACCCTATGAAGCAATTTTTAAGTTGATATGCCTATATTTAGAAAGGGGGATAGTAGCTTCCCATTATTGGCTCTCTCTAGAGAAAAAAAAAACAGAGAGAGAGAGAAATAGGGGGCTCTAAGGGGCTTTAAGACTTTGAGATCAGATCACTAGGCCGAAGGGGGGCACTTTCCATCTCAGTGGAGGGTCATATCCCTATGTCCCTCTCACTGTTCATCACAACCTCCATATAGTACCTTAAGCTTGACAGAGAATCTTCACAAAAGCCCAGCAAAGTAGGTACCATACATTTTGCCATTATAATCAATCATTATAACTATTTCCCTCCATCCCACTCCCTTCCCATGACATTTACTCTATCTTCTTTTTACCTATTCTTCCTCAGAGGTGTTTTACTTTGGACTATCCTCTCCCTCGCTCTGCACTCCCTTTTTTCACCCTTCCTTCCTTCTCCTCTTCCCCTCCTATTTTCCTGCAGAGTTAAATAGATTGCTCCTCCCAATTGGGTATGAAAGCTATTCCCTCCATGAGCCCACTCCAATGAGATCAGAGTCCCTGAGCTAATTCTGTGTTCTAAATTTTTCTTCCTCCCTCCCTCCTCAACCCTCCCTATGAGATCAAGCAATTCAATATGTCATACTGGTGCAGTAATGCAGAACATCTTTATCTTCCTTGAAAGTGTTTTGCTTTTTACTGCTCTCTCCCCCAATCTGCCCTTTCCTCCTTCCCTTCCCCCCCTTTTCTCCCTCCCCACCCAGGGCATTACTATACCTACTTGAGTATGTATGTTAGTCCTTCTTTGAGAAAATTCTGATGATATTAAGGTTCACTCACTCCCCAACTCCTTCCCCCTCTTCTACTCTATTCCATAAGCTTTCTTCTTGTTTCCTTCATGTGAAATACCTCTCCGCAGACCATCTCTCCCCTTCTCCCTCCCCCAGTTTATTCCTCCTACACCTCAACCCTATTTTAATGATGTCATCATGGATTAGCTAGGTGGCACAGTGGACAAAGCACCAGGCCTGGACCCAGGAGGCCCCAAGCCCAAATCCAGCCCCAGACATAAGACATCCCACCCTGTCTGCCCTACAAAGAAACAAAATATAAATGCTTTACAGATATCATCCCTTCACATTCAGTTCAGCCCTGTCTTCTGTGAATTTCTTGTGAAGAATTTTTGTTTTGTTTTGTTTTTTGGTGAGGCAACTGGGGCCAAGCGACTTGCCCAGGGTCACACAGCCATCAGTTGTCAAGTGTCCAAGGTCACACCTGAACCCAGGTTCTCCTGAGTCCAGGGCCAGCACTCCATCCACTGCACCACCCAGCTGCCCCTGAATTTCTTACTGAGATAGTTCTTATGATTTCAAAGTATTATCTTCCCAAGTAGGAATGGAAACAGTTTGATCTTTTAATATCCCTCATGAAGTCTTTTTCCTGTTTACCTTTTTATGCTTCTCTAAGATCTTGTATTTGAAAGTCAAATTTTCTATTCAGTTCAGATCTTTTCATCACAAATGCTTGAAAGATCTCTTTCTCACTGAAATCCCATTTTTGCCTCTGAAAATTTATACTCAGTTTTGCTGGGTATGTGATTTTTTGCTGAAGTCCCAGTTCCTTTGCCCTCAGGAATATCATATTCCATGCCCTTTGGTCCTTTAATGTAGAAGCTGCTAGATCTTGCTTTATCCTTATTGGAGCTCCACAGTATTTGAATTCCTTTTTTCTAGCTGCTTGCAGTATTTTCTCCTTGACCTGGGAGTTCTGGAATTTGGCTATAATATTCCTGGAGGTTTTCCTTTTGGGATCTCTTTCAGGAGGTGATCAGTGGATTCTTTCAATTTCTATTTTAGCTTCTGCTTCTAGAATATCAGGGCAATTTTCCCTCACAATCTCTTGGAGGATGGTGTCTAAGCTTTTGTTTTGGTCATGGTTTTCAGGTAGTCCAATGATTTTCAAATTATCTCTCCTAGATTTATTTTCTAGGTCAGCTGTTTTTCCAAGGAGATATTTCACACTGCCCTCTATTTTTTCATTCAATTGGATTTGCTTTACTGTGTCTTGGTTTCTCATAAGGTCACTAGCTTCCATTTGTTCCATCCTAATTCTTAGGCAGTTATTTTCATCAGACAGTTTTTTTTATCTCATTTTCCATTTGGCTTTTCAAACTGTTGACTTTTTTCTCATGACTCTCCTGCATTGCTCTCATTTCCCTTTCCATTCTTTCCTCCTTTTCTCTACATCTTCTTTCTATTTCTCGTACTTTCTCTTCAAAGTCCCTTTTGAGAGCTTCCATGGCCTGAGACCAGTTCATATTTTTCTTGGAAGCTTTGGATGTTGGAGCTTTGACCCTATTATTATCTTCAGGGGGGCTGCTACTCCGCTCCACTTCTATTCTCAGCTTCAGAGGGTCCCAGGTGTTTTGGGTTGGGGGGGAGGGCCCGGCTTTGATCTCACCTGGCCTGTTCTCAGGTCCAGAGATAACCTCAGGCCTATTTACTAAGAAATCAACCAGCCAAGCTTTCTGTGGTGTGGTTCTCAGTTTCCATGAGACTGCTCCCCTGCTCCCCTCCCCCACCTGGGTCTCCTGCCGCTCAGGATTTCTTCCTGGTTGAATCCTTCACCCCAATCCACTGGTACCCCTGCACTTACCCCGCCCAGGCCAGCCGTTCAGTCCAACCCTGGGCTCGGTTCCAGAAGACACCGGTGCTGCAGCCGATTCAGAGGCACTGGGGCAAATTCCTCTGGCCGGTGTCTGGTGTGTCGGCCCGATTGCGGGGATAGGCTTTATTTGTGGCCCAGTCCGGCCCCCTGAAATCTATCTATGGCTGGAGAAAACTCTCAGCCCGTATTTTTGTGTGTTTTTCTGCCCCAATGGTTTTTTTATTGCAATTTTGGGGGTTATTGTATCAGGAGCCCTGTGAGCTTAATGTCTTTCCTCTGCCATCTTGGCTCCGCCCCCAGGAGATATTTTTTAAAGAAAATTTTAGGAAAAGTCACACATCATAAAAAGAAAACATAGACTACTACTTTATTGTACGTAGAGAAAATTTAGAGGTTTTATACCCTAAAAAGTGGCATACATAGTTTCCCTTTTTAACGTATGATCTACTAAGAAGTGTTATTATAAACATACAATGCATAATTTCACCATATTGATATTTATTCTGTTTTTTTAACATGGAGCCCAGTAATGTTTCTTGTCTTTATGCTGTGGGATGTAGCATGTTTTGTGGGATGCATCATGGTACTCTGTATGGGTAATTTATCAGCACATTGCTTTTAAAACATTAACCATAGTTTATAAAGGCCATTATTTGCAAGCTACTCACACAAAATCAATTTCTATATAAAAGTATAGAATCATGCTTCAACTTTTCCTTTTATGCAAAGTTATCAAATGAAATAAAAATGAACAAGATATTTAACCAAAAGTAGACATGATAACTCATGTCCCTGAGGCTATTTTATTGGATTCATCCTTGCCAATAGGAATACCATTAAAGAAAATGTAATTTGAGCAACAGAAAACATAGTAAACTCTCTGGTATCTGAAGAACTGAATATTCTAGTTAACCAAGCAAATAAAGATGTGCAATATCTTCTGCAAGCTGCCTTCCTATCTCCACAATAGCAGCTACTGGGAGGAATCAAGCCTTACTTGTTGCCCAAGCAGAAACTGTAATGAAGCAATGAGGAGGATTTTTTAGAAGACAATATGTGTTAACAGCAGCAACAACTTAAACTATGTGAGCAATCTACCAGGAAACAGACAATAAGCCCAGGAGCTGCCAAGATTAAGGAGTTGTTGAGATGAGCAAAAGATCATGTAAGCTCTCAGTCCTAGGAGAGATCACACACACACACACACACACACACACACACACACACACACACGAATAAGAATTCAATCTAAAAATTAGTTTCAGTAAAAGATTAAGCGACTGAAAATCATATTTACAAAGGGATATTCAGACACATAAGTGTTTAAGGTAACTTAGAACACTTCACAATGTACTCAGGAAATAGTTAGAAAACAATTTATAAATTCTAAAATACATTTACATATTAACAGAAAGAGATTACATCAGCCAGAGAGAGGAAAGAACAGACACAGAATGCTTTAAGAATAAATACCATAACAAGAAGAATACAATTCTCAAATGTAAGAAACAATGGCAATGATTTGTATTCTTGATATTCATTCCCCCATTCTGCTTCACTTCATTCTCAACTCTTTCTGACAACTACACTTTCCACCTTCACAAGGAAAGGGGAAGCTTCTGGACCTGTAACATTTTTTCATTGGTATATGGATCTCCCACTGAGGAAGGAGCTACTTCTGCCAGTGAAGGGCAGACCCTTCTCTGCAACTCAGAATCATTCAGAGTTGTGCAGGTAACTCAGAAGTGAAGTGACTTGCCCAGTGATGCAAAGCCAGTATATGTCTGAGACAAGACTAGATCTTTCAGGCTTTGACACCACCTCTGTATATGCACCTACCCCATACCATCTCTAGCACCAAGGGAGAAAATTGTAGTGATTCTTCATCCACAGACTCATTATGTATCTTTTAGTAACTGCTAATCTGGTTGTCCTTCCATGTTCCCCTAAATGCTTTCTTACAGACTTTGACTAAAACAAATTGCATCTGTCATCATACATACCTCCTGGATCACCAGATCTATGGACTGAAGAGAACAGTCAATAAATATATCTTTATCCACATCAGTTTCATTTTCTCTATCAAAGGGACCATGCTCTGTAGTATGATCTTTCTCCGTCTGTTCTCTGGTAGATGAAGAAGCAAGAAGAAAAAAATCTCTCACTCAAAATTGACCTCTGGTCCCACCTCTCAGGGCTTCAAACATTCTCCTAGCCTAAACCATGTGATGGCTTTGTACATGATCATCTCTCTCCTGTTTCCTCAACCTTTAATAGGCTTGGTGTCCTAGCCTTAAAACACAGCTCCTCCTCACCTCTGTCTCTTAGATTCCCAGGTTGCCTCCTTAGCCAAAGCTCAAGGAACACCTTCTATATGAGGCATTTTCTGATGACCCGAATTGCGCATATTCTGCTAAAATGACTTTGTGTATAACATGCATATACACATGCTTATGTTATACATATTCTTATGTCTATTTACTTTTGTGTGTACATGCTGTTTCCCCCCCCAAAATAAAATGTAACTTCCTTTAGAATTTAAGGGATTGTTTTGGTTTTGTCTTTTTGTCCCAGCACCTACTAAAGTGCCTGACAAACAGTAGGTTTGTAACAAATGCTTGTTGATGGACAGATTTTTTTTAACTTATGTGCAACTTGGGTCAGAAGGGGAAGTCTCTGACTGACTTCCAACCTCATCAAGGTCATGGGGTTTTAAATATTACTATTTATTCCAAATGAAAATAATTCATGCTTACTAATTTTCCCACTTTAAAAAAAAGTCTGTATTAGTACTGTAACTGGTGGTATAGAAGAAAATAATATTTTCCCCCCCAAAATCTTTATCTACTCTATGACACAGCTGATGATTTGACATACACGGTAATTGTTCCTTTTTCTGACCTGTTTCCTGTCTTTTTCTTGAATATTTATTTATGTAAAAATAGAGAGCATGAATGCCACCCCTATAGATATCATTTGCTTACATATTTAAATGAGAGAAAACATGCAGAAAAGATACATCATTAGAACTCACATTTAAACCACTGCACAATATAAAACAGTATAAGAACCTAATCATGTAAATATAATAAAGCAGTACTCAGGAAAACTAGTTATTAACGGCATATTCACTGTCTCTGCGATATGTAGCAAATGATACCATATATGAAAGGTAATTAAGAGTTCCTGAAACAAGACAACAGGGATATGATAAAAAACATTTCAAGAGTTTATTAGCCCTGGATCAAAGCTATAACATCATGACACTAAGGGACATACCTGACACTTTTAATGCTTATATATACTATCATAAAAACATTTTTCAAATTCTTCCTTTAGTAGTTGTTTAAAAATACAATCAGGTGTATCTATCCATATAACATTAAAAATAGTATTTTGTTTTCCAAATATACTGGAAATGAGGAACTAGATCAATGTGACAAAATGCTGGGAAATGAAAAGCTTCTTCATCACTCAACAATTGACACCTATGTATTATTAATCATGGAGGCTCTGGTCACCAGAAGGGACCTTGGAACACAAGTGTGGTTGGGTCTGCATGGGGAAGGAGGAAAGGGGGGAAAAAAGAGGAATGTTACAGGGAAAGTTGCCTACCAAGTGGCCTGTTGTTTTGGGGGAGGAAAAAATAAAAATACTATGAAAAAATTATTGACAGTTTCTTTCATAAAAATAGCTCATTGAAATGCTTGCTTTGTGTAAAACAGGAAAAAGAGACTCAAAGAATCTCAGCAATATGTATAGTTTTGATAGAAGTTTTCCAAGTTTAATCTATATATCTATATCTATCTATATGTTACTGTTATTTTGTACTTTGAAAATGATACAACATTTAAGGCTTAAAAAATGCAATAAACAAAATAGCTTGATTCAAGCCAAAAGAATTAAAAATTTCTCTGTAAATGAATATCCTCATGATCATATTATTTATCAACTGTAAATTACGCTAGTAAAATGATGAAACCTAATTCTCTCTGAAGACGAACAAGGACATTACTATATGTCTGACTTTCTTAGGAAAAGGAAAATTAATAAAACTACTCTATACAAATATTTTCCCCTGAGGATCAAGTCTATATGTGGCTTAAAGGAAAAATTGTCACCAGAGAACAGTATTAGCATAGATCGCGAAAACGCATCCTTGTTTCTGACCAAGAGCTGGGAGAATCATAACCTGTTAGCCCCACGCTATCATGATCTCTGCCATGCCTTTTTTAGGTCCCTGCAATCTCTGTGCTACCTTGTTGTCCAAGATTATCATTTTCCAAGTAAGGATAGGACAATTACCCAGCCCCTCCCCGCCTTTCTTTCTCCCTTGACATCAAGACAGACAGATACATGTTCAGGAATGTGGTGTGAATTTTAATTCACACTTTATGATGTTTATATCAGTGCATTGTTTAAAAATAAAAAGGCACGATTGATTTTTAATCCATCATTTGATAACTTAAACCTTCAGTGTTTTCATTCAGGCAATATTGTTTTTGAGGAGGGTAACCTTCCTTACCCTTCCATGGAAGTAGAGGATAAACAGATCTTGGTCTAACGATACCTTTCACTTTGTCTCAAAGTCGACAAGGAATATAAATAAAATGACAAAACTCTGAGAGATGATGAAGGCTTATAAGCAAAAAAGATGGTTTTTGTGTAAATTTGCCAATAGCATGATATTTGTATAATAATGATAACTGTATAATATAAGGAGTATCACAAAGATATCATCCAAACTGGCCTATGCAAAAGATCCATAGGAATAACAAATTCTTACTCAGTGGCTTCCTTCATTCAGAAAGAGGAAACTGAATGGATAAAAATAACAAATGTAAATTACCCCCACAATTAGCGTGTTTTTGATAAGAGATGCATTTATATGCCTGTGTACTTTAATTAGTCAGTACCTTTGTCTTTGGAGTTGCCTCATTTGCTCAGCTCGTTCCTGTTTCTCCATGTCCTCAAAAACTTGTTGAGCAATTGTGTCTCTTTCAACTCGCTCCTTTAATGCATCAAAGTCTTTTTCAATGCTACACAGCAACCAATAAAGACCATTTCTTATGGATTTGTCACTGTTCTTTCCAAAACCCAAGACCGCTGATAGAGGTTCCTAAAAGCATGGTAAACAGCTATTTAATAGTTAATGGTAAACACGTGAACATTATTTAGACATAAAATAGAAGGCATCTACCCATAGTAAGACAGCTATCTCAAAATAACTTGAGCAAGATAACTGTACAACTCTCAAGTTAAAAAGGAATTTATCTTTTCATTCAACTTGCAAAATGTACTATTTATAGGATCACAAATTTAGTCTAAGTTTCTCATTTTGCATTTGAGGAAAACTGTTAAGTGACTTGTTCATATTTCACAGCTAGTAAGTGTCTGAGGCAGGATTCAAACCCAGTTTTTCTTGATTTTGATCCCAGCACTGTATCTACTATACTAGGCTAATCAAATGTAATTAATATACTTTACAAACTTTAAAGAACAATGTATATGTCAGCAATTATTATTATTATCATCATCAATAATCTATTTGCACATAAGGGAACTGAAACATAAGGTCGTAATGTGGTTTTAAGTATTAGTAGCTTTAGTAGAAGAAAGACTTTTGGGACATCTTGAATTCTGACAACTTTCATAAGGAATTTATACTAACAAATATTAGAGTGAATCAGTGGTCTACATCTTTGAAGTTAGTTATGTCAAACTACTGGAATGTGGGAAGAAAATATAAATTCTATTTACGTTTATTTTTAAATTTAAAAAAGAGGGGGCAGGGGCAGCTAGAAGGTGCAGTGGATAGAGTACCGGCCCTGGAGTCAGGAGTACCTGAGTTCAGATCCAGCCTCAGACACTTAACACTTACTAGCTATGTGACCCTGGGCAAGTCACTTAACCCCAATTGCCTCACTTAAAAAAAAAAAAAGAGGGGGCAGCTAGGTGGCTCAGTGGATAGAGCACTGGACCTGGATTCAGAAGGACCTGAGTTCAAATCTGGCCTCAGACACTTGACACTTACTAGCTGTGTGACCCTGGGCAAGTCATTTAACTCCCACTGCCCCACAAAAACAAACAAACACAAAGAAACTAAGCTTAACTAGCATATATACATACTCTCATAACCCCCTAACCCTCCCCGACACACACACATATGGCCACTGGCAAACTCCCTGGCCTATACATCTGTCAGGTGTCATAGACAATATTTGTGATATCTCAAAGCAAGAGTGAACTTATACAATGATTGTGAAAATTGCTGCAAAGCCTCAGTGTTCATTTTTTAACACCAGGCTTAATTACTGGATGCTCTTTACATGATTTTCAACAATATAAAACTTTCCTATATATGTAGTCTATTTTGAATCAGCGATTTCACTGATATAGAGATCTCAAAGGAAGGAAACTTTTCTATCAGCATAGACTGGAAACTGCTCTGCAATTATAGTTAAAGATTTTTTTCCTGTCTATGTAAAAGTCAGTATAATGTATAGCATACTATATAGGGCATGATTGCAAGCTCTACGCTACTGAAAAACTAAAAATTTTTTAAAATAATTTTATAGTACTGATGTGACAGTTTACAAAAGTTAATTTAACTGAAAATAAATTTTATAGCATTTATCCACACCAAGTATGGAGTCAGAGAAAACATAATTTGTCAAACTATGGTGCCTATATAATGAATTTTGTCTGAAATGACTAGCATTTTTCGTAAAAATAAAGTGTCATAAAATAATTAGCAAAGATAGAATGAGGGATGGAGAAACTTACTATCTTGCACAGACATTTTTGTTCACTGACAAGTTTTTCTAGAGATAAACGTTCAATTATCTCTGTTTCTGTTAATGCTCCTTCTTCATCTTGTTTATTTGCCAATCTAGAAAACAAAAGTAAGGGTGGTTTTATAACCAAGTTATTCAAAAATCTAGTCATGCAAAAATATCTGAAGATATGCTGATATTTAAAGTTTTCATCCACTATGGATTTTAGAACATTCTGTAAGATTTCTTCCTTTGTATTTGTAAAGCAAATTCTTTTTTTTTTTTTTTTGGTGGGGCAGTGAGGGTTAAGTGACTTGCCCAGGGTCACGCAGCTAGTGTCAAGTATCTGAGGTTGGATTTGAACTCAGGTCCTCCTGAATCCAGGACTGGTGCTTTATCCACTGCGCCACCTTGCTGCCCCGTAAAGCAAATTCTTAATAAAATCTTAGAACTGATCTAGTTTACTGACCATACTACTGGGTATGAAAAAGAAATCCTCTTCATTTTGATCTTAGAAATAGCCTTCAGGGACAGATAGGTGGTACAGTGGATAGAGCACCGGCCCTGGAGTCAGGAGGACCTGAGTTCAAATCCCACCTCAGACAGTTGACACTTATTAGCTGTATAACCTTGAGCGAGTCACTTAACCCCAATTGCCTCACCAAAAAAAAAAAAAAAAAAAGAATGAAAGAAAGAAAGAAAAGAAAAGAAATCTCATATGTATAACCCATATCTGATTGCATGTCACCTCAAGGAGAGGAGAGGGGAGAGGGGAGGGAGTGAAGGAGGGATAAAAATTGGAACCCAAAACTATAAATCAAAATGTTATTACATTCAAAATAAATTTTTAAATCTTCCTGAAAGCCAAGCAGTAGACTTTTTCTTCTTGGGAAGAAACCTAATAAAGACACATTGAATAGGCTACAATGACTATGTTTAGAGCTGCCCTTCATAGTTCTGCTAAACTATATAAGAAGGTTGGCATCTGCTTCCAGGCTTGCAGTGACCCAGTGCTGGCAGGATTGAATTGAAGCTAGTAAGCCTTGAACTGATCCTTACTTCTCCCCGTCTCCACAGCATTAGGAATTATAGGTGAAGAGATAGAGCAAGGGGCAGCTAGATGGCACAGTGGTTAAAGCACGGGCCCTGGATTCAGGAGTACCTGAGTTCAAATCCGGCCTCAGACACTTGACACTTACTAGCTGTGTGACCCTGGGCAAGTCACTTAACCCCCTATTGCCTGCAAAAAAAAAAAAAAAAGAGAGATAGAGCAAGCAATTTTATCTTAACTGGCACAGCAACCCCCCCCCCCTTAACAAGCAATGGTTTTAGTAGCCATAGAGTATACAAAGTGACTCTTCCATATTTGCCCCATCCATCACACAGAAAAAAAATCCAACTTCACCCAGCTGCCAAAGTTCCCATTATAATTCATCATAACCAAAAAAAGCAACAACAAACATATCCTCCATTACAAATAAATAAATAGAAAATCATTTAGTAAATAATAAAATTATAAAGTGAGAAAGTCCCAGGGGGGCTGCTAGGTGGCGCAGTGGATAAAGCACTGGCCCTGGATTCAGGAGTACCTAAGTTCAAATCCGGCTTCAGACACTTGACACTTACTAGCTGTGTGTCCCTGGGCAAGTCACTTAACCCCCATTGCCCCACAAAAACAAAACAAAACAAAACAAAAAAGTGAGAAAGTCCCTGCCCTCAAGGGACTTATATTGTACTACTAGAAGAAAAATCCTATAGGAAAGTAATGGATAGGAGGGGAGTTTTGGTCTAGGGTTACAGTTAGAAAAGAAGATAACAAATATTGCTTGTGTTAGGGTTGTTATTAATGAGTTGATCCCCAAAGAAGTGAAATGACATACCTTTTCTACCCTTCCAGGAATAAGAGTTGTAGTATGGTAGTATTAATTTGATAAGTGACCCCCAAAAAGTGATAGAAAGTGTGGGGAGAGTAGTAGGGAGTAGGGGGATGCCGCCCTACTATAGAAAGGGATATAAGATTGGTAAGAGTATTTTTGTTGTTATGTCATTTCACTTGTGTCTAATTCTTCATGACCTCATTTGGCGTTTTCTTGTCAAAGATACTAGAGTGGTGAGTCATTTCATTCTACAGCTAATTTTTACAGATGAGGAAACTGAGGCAAACAGGGTCCGTGACTTGCCTAGGGTCACACAGAAAAGTGTCTGAGGCCAGATTTGAACCAGGAAGATGAATCTTCCTGATTCCAGGGCCAGTGCACTATCCATTATATTTCCTTGACAACAATATTGTTTGATGAAGAAATGTGAATGACTTAATTATTCTCAGCAATACAATGATCCAGGGCAATCTGGATCATACTGATTGAACACAGACTGAAGCATATTATTTCCTTACTTTCTTTCATTTTTTTCCTTTTATTTGAGTTTTTTCTACAAAATGACTAATATGGTAATGTTTTTCATAACTGCACATGTGTAACCTATATCTGATCTCTTACTGCCTCAGGGAAGGGGGAGGGGAGGAAGGCAAGAAGGGGTAGAATTTCAAACTCAAAACTTTAAATAAAAATGTTTATTTTAAAAATAAAGTATAAATACATACTTTATTTTATGTCTATGTATGTATACACACATACACACACAAACACACCTATACATATGAGAATAAGACAAAAACAAACCCTAACTTCAAGGAGCTCATATTCTATTGGAGGGGGAAAACATAAAAATATTTAGGTACATTATAAGATATATAAAAAGCACTAGCACTTGAGTAGATTGGAATGGCCTCCTCTAGAAAAATGTCTTTGGAGCATTTGAGCTCATACCCATATTGAATTGTTTGCAGCCTTGGGAAGTGGGGAGGGCAGGAATGATAGAGATTGGAACAGAAAAATATGAATAAAAATGTTTCATCTGAAAGAAAAATAATACAATTTTTAAAACCCAACAAACAGAATTAACAGCTTGCTAAAAGAGGCATAAAAATTACTAAAGAGAACACCTTAAAAACAGAATTGGCCTAATGGTAAGAGGCACAAAAACTCACTGAAGAAAAGAATTCCTTAAAATGCAGAATGGGCCAAATGGAAAAGGAGATTAAAAAACCTCACTAAAGAAAATAATTCCTTAAAAATTAGAATTAGGCAAATAGAAGCTAATGACTTCCTGAGACATCAAAACACAATAAAACAAACACAAGAAAATGAAAAATATTAGAAAATATATAATATTTCATCAGAATGAAAAAAGTGACTTGGAAAATATATCATGGAAAAAGAATTTCAGAATCACTGGACTACCTGAAAACCCTGATAAGAAAAACGACATAGATACCATATTTCAAGAAAAACTTCCCTGATATCTTAAATCCAGAGAGTAAAATAAAAATTTTAAGAATCCACTGAATGTCTCCTGAAAGAGTTACCTAAGTGAAAACTCCCAGTAATTTTATAGCCAAATTTCAGAGCTCCCAGGTCAAGGAGAAAATATTGTGAGTAGCTGGAAAAAACAATTCAAATCTAGAACCACCATAAATATCACACAAGCTTTAGAGGCTTCTGTTTTAATGGAGCAAATGGTTTGGAAGATGATATTCCTAGAAGCATTTTGTCCAAGCCATTCTTGAGCAAGAAAATTTTCCATAACACCCCCAAGTGAAATCTTGCCTCTGCCTGAACATCTCCAAGAGCCAGAAACTCACCACCTACAGAAGCAGTCTTTTGTCATTCTCTAAATCAGTTCTGTCAACTTCATATAGAAACAAGATGGTACATAAGAGAGATAAGAATGCATTGATTTAGAAAAATCACACATTAACTTTACTTATGCTCTACTGTATTTTGATTTTTCTTGTTAAATATTTTGCAATTACACTTTAATCTGCTTCAGGGAACTAGAGAGTGTTACATTAATGCAGTGGCTGAGTAAGGTACCTTTGGCTCTAAATGTTAGAAGATAGTCCTTATATGTAACCTAAATCTCTCTCTGAACTTTCTACCTGTTATTTTAGTTATGTCAGGTGGGACTGAACATGTCAGGCCCTATAATACTTGAAACATCTTTAACATAGTTTTTTCTCATTTCCAAGTCTTTACTCCTTTTTTTTGCTTGTTTCAATGCTTTTTAATATGATGTTTTCAGCTTTTTTTATATTAAATTTTCATTTTATTTAGAATTTTCTTTTTTCTTTCTTTTTTTTTGGGGGGAGGGGTGAGGCAATTGGGGTTAAGTGACTTGCCCAGGGTCACAAAGCTAGTGTCAAGTGTCTGAGGCTGGATTTGAACTCAGGTTCACCTGAATCCACAGCCGGTGCTTTATCCACTACACCACCTAGCTGCCCCTCACATTGATTTTTTAAAACTTGGTGTTCTAAATTTTCTTCCTCCCTTCCTCCTTAACCCTCCCTATGAAATCAAGCAATTCAATATAAGTCATACATATTGCAATTATGCAAAACATCTTTAAATTAGTCAGGCTGTGAAAGAAAATAGACAAAATAACTTTAGAAAGAGGAGCTAATGGGGCAGCTAAGTGGCACAGTGGATAAAGCACCAGCCCTGGATTCAGGAGGACCTGAGTTCAAATCTGGCCTCAGACACTTAACACTTACTAGCTGTGTGACCCTGGGCTAGTCACTTAACCCCAATTGCCTCACCAAAAAAAAAGAAAAAAAAGAAAAAGAAAGAGGAGCTAACAAATAAAATTTGACTTCAATATGTATTCAGATACCATCAGTTCTTCCTCTATTGATGGTTTGCATTTTTCATAGGTCCTTCTGATCACATCCTGCTCATCATTTCTTTCACAGTTACTATTGCTAACTGTATTGCCCTCCACCTTATTCCCTCCCTTTGATATTTACTCTATTTGCTTCACCCTATCCCTTCTCAAAAGTGTTTTGACTTTTACTGCCCCCTCCCCCAATCTGCCCTCCCTTCCTTTGCCTTCCCCCCCCAATCTCCTTCCCCTCCCACTTTCCCTCAGGGCAAAATATATTAGTATACCCACTTGGCTTTGTGTGTTATTCTCTGTTGAGCCAATTCCGATGAGAGTAAGGATCACTCACTCCCCCTCTCCTTCCCCATCTTCCCCTCCTCTCCATAAGCTTTTTCTTGTTTCTTCTATGTGAGCTACTTTTCCCCAATCTACCTCTCCCTTTCCCTTTCTTCCAGTGCATTCCTCTTACCTCTTAACTTTATTTTAAAGATGTCATCATGAGTCAGCTCGCTGACACAGTGGACAAGTACCAGCCCTGGACCCAGCAGGCCCTGAGCCCAAATCTAGCCCCAGATATATGCCACCTACCCCGTGTGCCTGACACAAAAAAAAAATCCTTTATAGATATCACCCCTTCATATTCAATTCACATCTGTGCCCTCTGTCTTAGTATATTCTTTTCAGCTGCCCTAATACTGAGTAAGTTCTTATGAGTTAGAAGAATTATCTTCCCATGTAAGGATGTAAACAGTTTAACCTTATAATATCCCATATGATTTCTTTATCCTGTTTAACTTTTTATGCTTCTCTATGGTCTTGTATTTTAAAGTCAAATTTTCTATTCAGCTCAGGTCTTTTGATCGAGAATACCTGCAAGTTGGGGCAGCTAGATGGTGCAGTGGATAGAGCACCAGCCCTGGAGTCAGGAGTACCTGAGTTCAAATCCGACCTCAGACACTTAACACTTACTAGCTCTGTGACCCTGGGCAAGTCACTTAACCCCAATTGCCTCACTAAAAAAAAAAAAAGAAGAATACCTGAAAGTCCTCTTTTTCATTGGAGGACCGTCTTCCCCCCTGAACAATTATACTCAGTTTTTCTGGGTAGGTGATTTTTCATTGTAGTCCCTGTTCCTTTGCCCTCTGGAATATCATATTCTATGCCTTCTGGTCCTTTAATTTAGATGCTGTTAGATCTTGTGCTCTCCTGACTGTGGCTTGGCTGCTTGCAATGTTTTCTCCTTGACCTGGGAGTTCTGAAATTTGGCTATAATATTCCTGGAGGTTTTCCTTTTGGGATCTCTTTCAGGAGGTGATTGGTGGATTTTTTTCAATTTCTATTTTTACCTTCTGCTTCTAGAATATATGGGCAATTTTCCCTGTCAATTTCTTGGAAAATGATGACTAAATTTTTATTTTGATCATGGTTTTCAGGTAGTCCAATGATTTCCAAATTATCTCTCCTGGATCTATTTTCCAGGTCAGCTGTTTTTCCAAGGAGATGTTTCATATTGCCCTCTATTATTTTATTCATTTGGATTTGCTTTATTGTGTCTTGATTTCTCATAAAGTCACTAGCTTCCATTTGTTCAGTCCTAATTCTTATGCAGTTATTTTCATCAGATAACTTTTGTATCTCCTTTTCCATTTGGATTTTCAAGTTGTTGACTTTTTTCTCATGACTCTTCTGCATTGCTCTCATTTCTCTTTCCATTATTTATTCCCTCTCTCTGCATCTTCCTTCTATCTCTCCTCCTTTCTCTTCAAAGTCCCTTTTGAGCACTTCCATGGCCTGAGGCCAATTCATATTTGGATGTGGGAGCTTTGACTTTGTTATTATCTTCTTCTGAGGATGTATTCTGATCTGCCTTGCCCCCCAAAAAGCTTTCTATGGTCTGCTGCTTTCTTCGCCTACTCATCTCGACCTGGAAGCAGATGTGTGATTGAAATCTGATTCTCTTTGGTTTGAAGCTTGGTGTGCCTGTGCTGCTCCCCCACTACTCCACAACCATTGAAGTCAGTCTACTGGTTCAGAACCTGGGTGCTTCACCCCAACTCCAGCAGAGACTACAGCCACTTCATCCCGGCCAAACACTGAACCCCCTCAATGATGCACAAGCCAAGCCTCAAAAGAAGCAGCTGGCGCTGAAGACTCTGAGGCCCTGGAGGCACAGTCTTTCCCATACTGGGTCCACACCACATGCTGAGCTCCTCTCTCAGCCCATACAGCAGGTGACCCCAGTTGCCTAATTAAGTGGTCTTTGACAGGAAAATAGTCTCACTCTGTTCTTATGTAGATTAGGTTGCCCTGGGAGTTGTCTTATGGCATTTTTGGAGTGTGTGGATGGGTTTGGCAGGAGCTTGTGGGAGTCACAGTCTTACCTCCAACATCTTGGCTCTGCCCCCAAGTCTTTACTTCTACAGGTCGAATATCTCATTTTTTCAATCAGGCTATAGATGATCTTGGGATGTCAATCCTTTCACCATCCTTGTTTCTTTTCCTCTGGATGAGTTCAAGCTTATCAGTGTACTCCCTAAAATGTGGCTGCAAGAACTGAATATGATACTCTGGATTTGAGCAGAACAAAGTACCAAAGGATTACAAGGATTCTGGATTCTCAATAATGCTGTTCAAGTTCACATTCAATTATTTGGCTGTCATCATGCTACTGACTCATTTACTTTACGGTACATTAAAAAGTCAGATACAGATATTTTTTTCTCTCTAGTATTTGTGCTATTGAATCTTGGAATGCAAATGCAGAAACTAATTTATTTCTCCCCACTAAATTTCAGAAACAGTGTGGTACAGTCTTGGAAAAATGAATTATTTAAATCATTGTTTTAAAAAAGGCTCCCATAGTTTTTCACTAGACTGCCAAAGGGATCAAAGATATAGAAAGGGTTAAGAATCACTGTTCTAAGGGTATTTCTTTTATGTGTTATGTAATGGTATTCATGATACTAGTTAGAACTCTTAGGATCTGAGAGGATATTTGTTTATTATCTTTCTAAAAGTATTCAATATTTGAGCTTGAGGTATCATTAAAGGAATCATTTGCATAATTTATTTCCATACATTTATCAGATATAAGGGAGAGAAAGAGACTGCTTGTATGGTGTGTGTGTGTGTGTGTGTGTGTGTGTGTGTGTGTGTTTTGGTCCAGATTTGTGGTTTCATTCTTTCAGCATACAAACTCCTTCAACCACAAAAGCCAGCAGCAACTCTGCAATACACAGTCTTAGAAAGCTGCCTAGAGGGACACTGGGAGGTTAAGTGAATTAATTACTCATCGGCACACAGCTTATACGCCATAGGCCATACCTGAACCCAGATCTTGCTAATTACAAGGCCAGCCCTCTCTGTTCACTAGGGGTGATCCCTTGCACCCTTTATTATGGTACATGACAAGTAAGAAAGTTATACTTAGAAGCTCTCATTTATAAAATTCCCTTCTTTATACATTTCAGTCATAGATTATAAAATTAGTTAGGGGTGGCTAGGTGGCACAGTGGATAAAGCACCGGCCCTGGAATCAGGAGGACCTGAGTTCAAATCTGGCCTCAGACACTTGACACTTACTAGCTGTGTGACCCTGGGCAAGTCACTTAACCCCCATTGCCCCACAAAACAAAAACAAAAACAAAAAATAAAAATAAAATTAGTTAATAGCTTCTTCTTGGAAGGAAACAAAAATACTACAAAACTTATGTGATTCTGAAACCTATGACATGGACATTAAGTTGTTGTTTTCAAAACCATGGCTTTTCTTTAAATGAATGGCAAAGGAAGATAACTCATTAATTGAAAACCTATGGGGGCAGCTAGGAGGCGCACTGGATAAAGTGCTGGCCCTGGATTCAGGAGGACCTGAGTTCAAATCCGGATTCAGACACTTGACACTCACTAGCTGTGTGACCTCGGGCAAGTCACTTAACCCCCATTGCCCTGTACCCCCCCAAAAAAAAAGAAAAGAAAAAAGAAAACCTATGATCATTTGACAATAACATAAATGTCCCAAAAAAGGAAGAAGGTAGACTTCTAAGCAAGTTAAATGCATACCAAATTCCAAGAATAATGTTTAAACAATGTCAAGTCTTTTTGAAGTACTTTGAAAAACAAGCATTTTATGAGAAATGACAAGTAGGATGATTTCAGAAAGGCCTGGAAAGATTTGTGTGAACTGATGTATAGTGAAGTGAGCAGAACCAAGAGAATGTTATTTAAGTGAACTGTGAATGATCTAACTATTCCCAGCAATACAATGACACAAGACAATCCCAGGGGGCTAATGATTAAGCACACTATCCAACTCCAAAGAAACTGATATCAATTGAACACAGAATGAAGGATGTTATTTTTTACTCTTTCATTTTTTTCTTTTATTCAAGTTTTCTCTTAGAAAATGAATAATATGGTAATCTTGACATAATTGTACACGTACAACACATATCTGATTGTTTACTGCTCCTCAGGGAGGGGGAAGGAGAGGGAGAGAAGAAGGGATAGAATTTGGAACTCAAAAGTATAAAAAATGTTTTATTTTAAGAAAAAGAAAGAACCCATTTAATGATGATAATTAACATTTATATAATGCTTACTATGTGCCAAGCACTGTGCTAAGCGCTTTACAAATTATTATCCTATTTGAGAATCAAAACGACTTATTTAGATGAGGAAAATGAGGCAGAAGTTAAATGACTTGTCTGGAGTCATACAGCTAGTAAGTACCTGGGGCTGGATCTGGACTAAGGTCTTCCTGGACTAAGGCCCAGCATTCTATTATGTTGGCACCAAATAGCTGACCCATTTATATGGAATATACTAATTATAAAGCATATTTATTAATTTTTCAAGACAGACTCCAGGATCTCTATCTAGTAACTCCTCATTAGCTTACTTCCCATTGCTGCATATACTTGAAAAAGATTCAGAGAATGCTTTAACCACAAACTAAGGGATCGTATCTATCTAGTCCAACTCCATCATTTACTGATTAAAGAAAAAAAACTGTGACCCAGAGTGACTTGCCCAAGGCCATATTATATATACTAAATAAAAGCTGCCATAAAGTTACATTTCCATTGGAAACATTTAAACACACAAATGTATAGCTTTTATATACTTAATACTTACATATATATGTATACTATACCTATGAAGTATATTTTAATTAATTCAGATTGTGCTTTATAATGAGTGGGATGGGAAGTACAGCTACTGACCCCTGTAATAGAGACTCAGGAGAAAGGAGGCCAAAGCATTGATTTTATTTCTTTCGAAAGAAAGGTACACCACACTCACTGGGACAACCAGGAGGTGTGACACACCGGGATTAGGAAATCAAGCAGTTTTTATACTCTTTACAGACATCTAATTTGAGCAAAATGCGGTAATTGGATTCAGCAATAAATCATTCTCCTGGAATGTTCAGCAATAAATTATTTTGCAACATTTTCTGTTTCTGCAACAATTTATCATGTCTACGTAATGTCTCAGTGCAGACTCTTTGAAACAATTTTTAAGTTGATATGCCTATATTTAGAAAGGGGGATAGTAGCTTCCCATTATTGCCTCTCCAGAGAAAAAATATATAGAGAGAAATAGGGGGATATAAAGGGCTTTAAGACTTTGAGATCAGATCACTAGGCTGAAGGGGGGGCACTTTCCATCTCAGTGGAGGGTCATATCCCTATGTCCCTCTCAATAATTAGCTGTGAGATTAGTAGTAAGATTTTGTTTTATGTTTTCTCTGATTTACACAATAAAATATTATTCATATTTCCCATTACTTACATTCTAATTTCAAAATTTTATCAATTAATAGGCATTTATTAAGCACCAATTGCTCT
This sequence comes from Dromiciops gliroides, assembly GCF_019393635.1. Lineage (NCBI taxonomy): Eukaryota > Metazoa > Chordata > Mammalia > Microbiotheria > Microbiotheriidae > Dromiciops > Dromiciops gliroides. Next base: position 240,690,939 of record NC_057865.1, on the reverse strand, counting down.
ACTAGATATAGGGGAAAATGTTACAAAGGAAACAATCTTTACCCACAAGGAGTTTACTTCATTTGGGGTAAATAAAACCAAAAGTAAATTGCCAAATAAATTTTCCTGGAGGAAGAACTGGGGGAACAAAGGGAAGGAATTTGGGAAAGGTCTCATATAGACCTTGAACAACTTTGAAGGGAACCAGGGATTCTCTGTGGTAGAGAAGACAAGGGGAGAGCATTTCAGATTTAGGAAACAACCTGCGCAAAAGCACAGAGAAGTGAGAGGGAGTGTTCTGTGTAAGCAAGAAAATCAGTCTGGCTGGACCTAAGGCTGGAAAAATAGGTTGGAGCCAGGTTGTGAAGGACTTATAATTGCCATCTAATTTTTATCTTAGGCTGTGCAACCCTAGGCAAGTTCACTTAACCCTAATTGCCCTGCAAAAAAGAAAGAAAGAAAGAAAGAAAGAAAGAAAGAAAGAAAGAAAGAAAGAAAGAAAGAAAGAAAGAAAGAAAGGAAGGAAGGAAGGAAGGAAGGAAGGAAGGAAGGAAGGAAGGAAGGAAGGAAGGAAGGAAGGAAGGAAGGAAGGAAGGAAGGAAGGAAGGAAGGAAGGAAGGAAGGAAGGAAGGAAGAGAAAGAAAGAGAGAAAGAAAGAAAGAAAGAAAAAGAAAGAAAGAGAGAACAATGACAAAAATGAAAAAATGATTTTTATCTTAGAGCTAATAGGGAGCCAGTGAAGTTTTCACAGCAGGGGAGTGATATGGTCAAATCTGTGCTTTGGGAAAATCACTTTAGCAGTTATGCGGAAGATAGATTGCAGAGGGGAGAGACTTAAAACAAGAAAACTAAGAAGGAGGCTACTGTGAGAGGTGACAAAGGCCAGAATTTAGGTGATAAAATTTTAGTGTAGAGAAGGGGCCGCATGTGAGAAATGTTGTGAAGCCAGAATTAACAAGACTTGGAATTTGGCTAAATATGTGAAATAAGGGGGATTGAAGAGATAAAGAAGACTCTTAAGAGGTAAATCTGGATAACTGTGATTTAAGATCACCGATCTTAAAAGAAGTTCAGAAGAAAGGTCGATGTAGAAGACAATTCTCACCATCTATGTCCCATTCCCTAATAATGTATGTCCTCCAAGGTTGGACCACTTACTTTTACAGGATTATCATGCTCCTTTTTATGCACTGGACATTCCAGCCAAACTGGCCTACTTCACATTCCCTAAACACAACATTGCCACCTCCTAACTCTGCCTTTGTACAGACTCTCCCTTATGCTCAGAATACTCTGCCTCTTCTCACGTGCCTCTTAGCTTTCTTCGTATCTCAGTTTTAGAGCCATTTCCTATAGTATGACTTTCCTAGCTACCTCCTCTCATCATACTTTGTATATGTTTATATTTTACTTATCTGTGTACAGTAAACTCCTAGGGGGCAGGAATTATTTTCAATTTTTATATATTTCCAGTGTCAGTATCTGGTACATAATCAGGAGCTTAATAAATGCTTATTAAAAATATTTATAGCAACTCTCTTTGTGGCGACATAGAATTGGAAATCAAGGGTATGCCCATCAACTGGGGAATGGCTGAACAAGTTGTGGTATATGAATGTAATAGAATACTATTGTGCTGTAAGAAATGACGAGCAGGCAGATTTCAGAAAAACCTGGAAAGACATAAGTGGACTGATGCTGAGTGAAGTGAGAAGAACCAGGAGATCATTATACACAGCAACATTGTATAATGATCAACTGTGAATGACTTAGCTCTTCTCAGCAATACAATGATCCAAGACAATCCCAAGGGACTAATGGTAAAGCATACTATCTACTCCCATAGAAAGAACTGATAAAAAGAGCATTTGTAGATTGAACATATATAACCTATACCAGATTGGTTGCTGTTTTGTGGAGGGGGAGGAAGAAAAATTTGGAACTCTAAATCTTATGAAAATTGTATGTTTGAAGTGAATGTTGTAGTGGTGGATTTGCACGTTCATGTACATTCATATTTTTTATTGTGCTATGTTATAGAAATGCTTGTTTTATTCCATAAATAAAATAACATCAGACAAGTTAATGGCAAAAAACCATACATTGTTAAAAACAGCTTTATATAATAGAAAGTTATGACATCATCTACATTTTTCCTTTTTCTTTCTGCACCAAAAGGCTCCTATTTTCTTGTCAAATTCATAATAAAACAGGAAAAATTTTAAATAAAAAATAAAATAAAATAAATAACCTGAATTACCCCCCCCCAAAAAAAGTTTAGTATTAAAATGCACATTGGAATTTAAGGTATTTAATAAGGGGGAAATGAGTTGGCACCTCTTCCCATTCCCATTCCAGGAAAGACTGTATAGTCTTTTGTTTCTTGTCTTCCAGCTAATCACTGATTCCACAGGGCTGCCCCAGTCTCCGGCTCCAATTATTTGATGCAACATCAAAAAAAACAGAAAAAGTGAGCAGGCACAGGATATGCCTTAACCAATGGCAGAAGGGTGGATAGTAAAAAACTACGTAAAAAAGAAAGGTAAGAAGGATCACTAATCGGCCATACACCCAGGCCTCAACCCCCGGTACTAGGTCTCGATTTCCTAGATCAACACTGCCTAAGGAACTCCATGCCCAGTGCCGGGTCCTTCCCTTCTACCATGCCCCGAGGGGGCTCAAGCCCTGGCCCCCCACAGCCAGGGCCGGAGCCAGAACCGGAGCCCGAGCCCCCCAAGAAGAAAAGGAAGAAGAATTACCTTCGGCATGACAAGCCTCCCTCCACCTACCTAGCCATGATAGCCCTGGTGATCCAGGCTGCCCCGGACCGGAGGCTCAAACTGGCCCAGATCATTGACTAGGTTCAAGCCCTGTTCCCCTTCTTCAAAGATGACTATGAAGGGTGGAAGGATTCTATCCGGCACAACCTCTCCTCCAACCGATGCTTCCACAAGGTGCCCAAGGACCCGGAAAAGCCACAAGTCAAGGGAAATTTTTGGGCAGTAGACATGAGCCAGATCCCTGTTGAGGCCCTTCGGTTGCAAAACACAGCTGTGGCCCGTCGAGGGGAGAGGGGTGGCCAGGGCAAAGCCTTTGCCTAGGACCTGACACCCTATGTTCTCCATGGTTGGCCCTACCGGCCTCCAAGCCCCAACCTGGCCATCGACTCCTTCAGTATTGATTCCTTGCTTGGGGATATTCCAGAAGGGCCCCAGCCTCCACGGCCATCCTCTTCTTCTTCTTCCTCTTCTTCCACTTCAGAGCCAGTGTCCTGGCCCTTGGGTCCCCTGTCCAAGTTACAAGAGGGTTGTTTGAGGGGCCATGGGGCAACTACTTCTCCCCTGTCCTCTTCCTCCTCTCCCACAGAGGGGGGACTCTGGCCTCTCCGGCCCATTCCCCTCCTGCAGGGTGCCTCCACCCAGGCAGGGCTCTTGGGAACCACAGGGGGGGGTCTCAGCCCCCTCCTCTCTCATCTGAGCAAGGCTCCTGGCCTCTCCTGCCCCTCCCTGTAATTCAGGGTACCTCAAGCCAGGTGCAGCTATCAGGGGGGACCAGGGTCCCACTTTGGGGACAGCTGCCCACATCATATTCCCCCATATACACCCCAAATGTGGTGATGCCGCTAGCACAGCTCCCACCCCCACCTTGCCTCAGTGTCTGCCCTCCCCAGGCCCTTCCTACTCGGGGCTAACACCTAAGACCACAGGTCCCACTGGCTCCCTAGGGGACTTGGATGCCCTCTTTCAGGTGGTGCCACCTAACAAGAGCATCTATGATGTGTTGGTTACTCACCCCTTGGACCTGGTATCTCCGAACCCCAGGGGTTCTACGCCAGGTCCTCTACTTACCTGGTACAATGTGTGAAGAAGTTGGGCCAGGATCTCTCTCCCATCCATTCCTTGCCTTCTTCCCCAACCTCCCCCCCAACTTGAGTCCACATAAGGAAAGCAAAGGAGATAAGGCTTCACCTTGGGGGGGTTCCCAAACATCCTTAGACCCAAGTCCCAGGTCCACAATTTCAAACCCCAGTTATTCCCTTCCTTGGGCAACTACCCAATGGCCTGTCATCTTATTACCACCTTTCTAATCAAAGGATTTAAAACCAGAAAAGAAAAAAAACACATCAAAAAAAAAAAAAAAGAAGGATCACTAATGTCTTAGCACAAAAAAAGTTAAATAAACTGCATACATTTTTCATCATACTAGTAGAACTAATATGGTCATCTGTCCAATATTTGAAAACATAAACCAATCTCTTTATTACTATGTATCACTTATCTTGAATTTCTATATGTATGTGTGTGTCTGTGTGTGTGTGTATATATATATATATATATATATATATATAAGTATTGTTACTTACACCAATATAGGCTTTTCTGAAATCCTGGGATGTCTTATAATATGAGTAAGTATTTCACGAGCTTCTTCCATCCTCCTTTCTTCACTGGAATCAACCACAAATATTACTCCGTATGATTCAGCATAATAATGTTTCCATATTCCTCGAATTCCATGCCCACATCTTACTTGATAGATTGTAACTTCAAATTGTCCTTCTCTGATGTCCACTCTCGTAAATGCAATAGAATGTGTTAGATTTTCAGGGGTCTCTGTTTTAAAGGAAAGGAAAAACAAGATAACACATTATTTAGGTTTGTCTTTGCTAATGAATATTTAACTTTAGGTTAAATTATTATTAAACAACAGCTAAAATCTTACATCATTCTACTAAGGTAAAGTCACACTTACCTGAAATATTTATTTACAGAAATAGTCAAAGACTGATTTGTTGAAAAAAGATTTTGTTAGGCAGGCCCTGTGGACTATGGAAACTATAGAACTATATGATACAAAGACTGTACCCATGAAGAGCCTTACAGTGTAATTGAGGACAAGAGATGAGATACACAAAAAGTTAGACAACATAAGCAATGAAATACTATACTTCTTCCTTTACTTCCTCCCTAAGAAAAATATCTCAAACTTGTTCATAGTTTTTTATATGTGTGTAAAGAACTGCAAACAAGCAGTTAGGTGGCACAGTAAGAGTGCTGAGTGCTAGTTCTAGAGTCAGGCAGACCTGAGACTCTATCAACCTCAGACTCTATCGAGATGACCCTGGGTAAGTCACTTAACCTTGTTGGCCTCAGTTTCTTCATCTACAAAATGAACTGGAGAAAGAAAGGTCAAAACTACTCTAGCATCTTTGCCAAGAAAATCCCAAATAGGGTCACAAAAAGTAAAACAAGACTGAAATAACTAAACAACTAAGGATTACAAAGGGTTTCTGTTTATTAGCTCTCATGACCCTTACAACATCCCTGTGAGGTAGATGCTATTGTCATCACCCGCATGTATAGATGACCAAACTGAGGCTCAGAGAGTTTATGTGACTTTGTCACAAAGATAGCAAACATCAGAAAAATGGAAAAAAGAAATTACTGATTGAACTGTCACAGCATTGGATGATCTAAAGTGCGCCCCAAACAACAACAAAAAAACCCACAACACTTTGTAAAACACGAGCAGTCAGAATTAAGGATAATTTAACAATTATATAAACACCCATAGCTTACCTCTGATAATGGTTTTTGCTGTGGCAGGACACACCATTAGAAGTGTTACTTTCCTTAAAATAGAAAATTAATCATGTCAGAATTTTAAAATCACATTAGAATATAATAACTTGCATTTAAAAAAATTTATTTCTATGGCATAATTAAGCAAAATCATTTTAAGATAGTTACTTTCTGATAATCTGTGAAAAGAGAGGGAATTAATGTAATAAATAATTCAAAATGGCTGATAAAAACCAGCAAAAAAACCCATATGATAATCACATACAACTGTATTTTAAAAATTCATGAACCTATGTCACTGAAGGGATGGTGGCGCCCTAAACAGAAAAAAGTTAAAAAGAAGGGTGAAGTGAGAAGACAATCTTGTTCATTTTGTGCATGTTGTGTTTGAGATTTCTATGGGAACCCCAGTTGGAAACATCTAGAATGACATTGAGGACATGGGACTAGACCTCAGGAGAGTCCTGCTATCTGCATTTAAAAGTAACCTGTGTAAAGATAACTGAACTCGTGGAAGCTTTTGAGGTTGTTGAGAGAAGGTACAAAGAGGGAAGAGGGTGCAGGACAACTCTCTAGACTCCAAGTCTAGTGTTCTTTCTATAATACTATGCTTTCCCACCATGTTTAATAAGAAGAAATAAGAAATGTACTTTGCCTTCCTGAATTATCTATCAGTATATAACCAGAACACTACCTTGTAAATGTCAAACTCCAACATGACCTATTTAAAAAAACTACTAAACCCCCAAAATAGAAGGGGGTTCAAAGCAATGGCTATTCCCCACTCATCTGCATGTCATGCTTATGAAATCTAGCTTTCCAATGGTTACCATTCACTATAGTCCAACCAGATCCATGACCACTGCTGTTACTCCTCCCATCACCTGCCCTATATTGTTTAAGGTAAATCTCACCTGCCCTTCCTTCTTTTCACTGCCCTTCTAGTCCCTCCCCTCTTCCTCCTCCTTAAAAGTCTTGCTCTGAAAACACTTATCAAATCAACAGGAAGACTCCAGGAAAGATTAGATGTCCTACAGTCACAGCCACCACTCCTCAATATGTTCTGTTTCCCACTTGGAAGGTGAGCTCCTTGAGGCAAGGCCCTGTCTTGCTTCTTGCATTTGTATCCCTAGGACTTTGTCAAGTGGCAGTCATGAAGGAAGTGCTTAATCAATGTTTTATCATTCATTCATTCAAAATTGGTGATATGGGGCAGCTAGGTGGCGAAGTGGATAGAGCACAGGCCCTGGAGTCAGGAGGACCTGAGTTCAAATCTGGCCTCAGATACTTAACACTTATTAGCTGTGTGACCCTGGGCAAGTCACTTAACCCCAATTGCCTCACTTAAAAAAAAAATTGGTGATAACATTTTCCTACAGGAATTTAAGGAATGTAGATCAACTGCCATAAAAAGAAAACTCAAGAGGCCCAGAAACTGCTTCAGGGAGCAATCAGATTTTGCTAAAGTGATAGCAGTCAGGCCAAAACCAGCTTAGAATAGAAAGTCAGGTGAGAAGAACTTGACAAAGAAAAGATGATAGAAGATTATGAGAAGTATCACCTCATACAAAAGTGAAAACAGAGGGGAAAAAACACATTTAAAGAATGCTTGATAGAAGGTCTTGATAGAAGGTTAATTCTGGTTCTGTCTCTGGGGGCCTTCAATTTAGACTGTACCAGCAACCTACTTAGTATAGCTTACTCTGCTTCCACATCCTGATACTTGCTGAGTCAGTTTTAATCGTGGTCCCTAAAAAGGAAACTGCTTGGTGGAAGAGGGTGTAAAGGCAGGCAAGGATGGGGAAGAGAGTGAGTACAGATTTGGATTACAAAAAGAGTATATGAATATGGAAGACAAGACAGGCAGCCAAGTAAATGGAAATTTCCATTTCCATGCAAATGAATATTCCAAAGAAATTCTGAAAGAAACTATTTTTATAAAATATGAATTTTAGGTGCTTTTAATTAGGAAAACAGTTGTAAAAATTTAAATAATTAAACTGCATATGAATATCACCCATGAAAATAATGAAAGAAATTACTACAATATCACACATAAAATTTCAGTCATATTCATGAGGATATTCCAAATCAGTTTTCATTAGGGAGAGCAACCTCAAACATGTTTTTAAAACCTATTTACAAAGTCCTGGATGAAATTAACCAATCTTAACTTTGGTACAAGTTTAAAGTAGCACTGAAAACTTAGCAGAGGGGGGCAGAGCCAATTACCCCCCAAAAACAATAAAAGAAATCCTGGAGTAGAAAAACCCACAAAAATACAGGCTAAGATTATTTTCCAGCTATAGACAGATTAACGGGGCCGTGCTGAGCTACCAGTAAAGTCCAACCCCACCATTGTGCTGGCAGAGACCCCAGGCATGCCACACCAAAGGAACTTAACCCCAGAGCCTCCAAATCAGCTGCAGCACAAGCGTCTTCTGAAACTGAGCTTGTGGTCAGGTTAGAGGGCTGAACAGCTGGCTGGGGGGAAAGTGCAGGGGTCTCACCAGGACCTAGGGAGGAATTCAGCTGTCCCTCCCCAGCAGGAAAACAGAAAAAAAATCCTGAGCGGCGGGAGGCCCAGGTCGGGGAGGGGCACAGGCTCATCAAAGCTAAGAACACCACAACAGAAAACTTTGCTGGTTGGTTGTTTAGTAAGTAGGCTTGAGGTTATCTTTGGACCAGAGAACAGGCCAGGAGAGAGAAAAACCTGCCCTCACTCTAACCAAAACACCTGGGACCTTCTGAAGCTGGGAACAGTAGTGTAGCCTAGAAGAAGGACCTCCAGTGGGCATTTAAAAGTCAAGTAAAAGACGGCAAGATGAACAGGCAAAGAAGGTTGAGAACTATAGAAAGTTTCTTCAGCAACAAGGAAGATCAAGGTGCCCCCTCTGAAGAGGATAATAATCTCAGGGCCCCTACATCCAAAGCATCCAAGAAAAATATGAACTGGTATCTGGCCATAGATGCTCTCAAAAGGGACTTTGCAGAGAAAGTAGAAGAGATAGAAGGAAGATTTAGAGAAAGGAAGGAAAGAATGGAAAGAGAAATGAGAGCGACGCAGGAAAGTCATGAAAAAAAAAGTCAACAGCTTGAAAAGTCAAATGGAAAAGGAGATAATAAAGCTGTCTGAAGAAAATAATTGCCTAAGAATTAGAACTGAACAAATGGAAGCTAGTGACCTTATGAGAAATCAAGACACAGTAAAGCAAATCCAATTGAATGAAAAAATAGAGGGCAATGTGAAATAGCTACTTGGAAAAACAGCTGACCTGGAAAATAAATCTACGAGAGATAATTTGAAAATCATTGGACTACTTGAAAACCGTGACCAAAATAAGAGACTAGACATCATCTTCCAAGAGACTGTCAGGGACAATTGCCCTGGTGTTCTACAAGCAGAAGGGAGAACACAAATTGAAAGAATCCACTGATCGCCTCCTGAAAGATATCCCAAAAGGAAAACATCCAGGAATATTTTAACTAAATTCCAGAACTCCCAGGTCAAGGAGAATATATTGTAAGCAGCTAGAAAAAAGGAATTAAAATACTGTGGAAAGGACCAGAGGGCATGGAATATGATATTCCAGAGGGCAAAGGAACTGGGACTGCAACCAAGAATCAAGTATATAATCTTTCAGAGGAATAAATGGGATTTCAATGAAAAAGAGGACTTTCAGGCATTGGTGATGAAAAGACCGGAACTGAATAGAAAATTTGACTTTCGAATACAAGATCCTGGAGAAGCATAAAAAGGTAAACAGGAAAAAGAAGCCATGAGGGACATTAAAAGGTTAAACTATTTACATTCTTACATGAGAAAATAATACTTGCAACTCAGAAGAACTTTCTCAGTAAGGGATACACAGAGGACACAGGTCTGAACTGAATACGAAGGGATGATATCTGTAAAGCATTCATTTTTTGTTTATCCTTGTTCTTTGTGGGGCAAACAGGGTGGGGTGTCTTATGTCTGGGACCAGATTTGGGCTCAGGGCTTACTGGACCCAGGGCTGGTGCTCTGTCCACTGTGCCATCTAGCTAACCCATGATGACATCTTTAAAATAGGGTTGAGGGGTAGGAGGAATAGACTGGGAGAGGGGAAATGGGAGAGATGAACTGGGGAGAGGTGGCTCACATGAAGGACACAAGAAAAAACTTATGGAGGAGAGGGGAAGAGGGGGAAGGAATAGGGCAGTGAGTGAACCCTACTGTCATCAGAATTGGCTGAAAGAGGGAATAACATACAAACTCAAGTGGGTATGGTAATATATTTTTGCCCTGTGGGAAAGTGGGAGGGGAAGGAAATAAGGGGCAGGGTGGGAGAAGAGGGGAAGGAGGGAAGGGAAGTTTGGGGGAGGGAGCTGTAAAAAGCAAACCCCTTTCCAGGAAGGTGAAAGTGTTCTGTATGACATATTGAATTGCTTGATTTCATAAGGAGAGTTGACAAGGGAGGGAGGAAGAAAAATTTAAGAAAACAGAATCAGCTCAAAGACCTTAACTTCATCAGAGTGGGCTCAAGGAGGGAATAATATACACATTCTATTGGGAGGAGTAATCTATTTAACCCTACAAGAAAGTAGGAGGGGAAGAGGATGAGGGAAGGGTAGATGAAGGGAGAGTAGAGCTGGGGAGGGGGCAGTCAGTAGCAAAACACTTTTCAGGATGAATAGGGCAAAATAAGAAAAAATAGAGTAAATATCGTTGGAAGGAAATAGGATGGAGGGAAATAGGTATGATGATTGAGTATAATGGCAAAACATATGGTACCTACTCTGCTGGGCTATTGTGAAGAAAATTCTTTATCAAGTTTAAGGTACTATATAAAAGTTATGATGAACAGGATGTTATCAGAAAAACCTGGAAAGACCCACATGAACTGAGGCAGAGAGAAATGTACTGTATACAAAATAACAGCAATAGTGTAAGATGACCTGCTGGGAAGCACGTGATTATTTTCAGCAAGGCAATGATCCAACATAACTCTGAAGGAAACAATACAGCTACAGAGAAAGAACTGATGATATCTGAAAACAGACTGAAACACATTCTTTTTTTGAACAACTCCTTAATGTGAAGTCTTCTTTTTATCTGTTTTCTCTCACAACCTAGCTAATGTAGAGATGTTTTCCATGACTACTCGTGTATAACTTAAAATCAATTGCTTGAGTTCTTAGGATGGGGGGTGGGAAGGGAGGGAGGAAGAGAAGTTGGAAAACAGAGTTTTAAAAACTCGTGTCAAGGGCAGCTAGATGGCGCAATCGATAGAGCACCGGCCCTGGAGTCGGGAGTACCTGAGTTCAAATCCGGCCTCAGACATTTAACACATACTTACTAGCTGTGTGACCCTGGGCAAGTCACTTAACCCCAATTGCCTCACTTAAAAAAAAAAACAAAAAACTGGTGTCAAAATTTGCTTTTACATGTAATTTGGAAAATAAAATTCTAAACGGAAAAAAAAAAAACCATGGAAAAACACCATAAAAAAACCCAGCAGAAATCAACTATTTTTTTTTCTTAAAACAACTTACCATCTTCTCTGGAGTAATATACACACAGTAAAATAAACTGAATTTACCTGATATAAACTGTAATTCATATTAAGGTACAGTGTCAAATTTGTGAAAAAAATGATACGATCCTCCTTGGCTGGAAACACCTCTGATAATCCTATCCACTATGAAAAATTATTTGCTTCTGCCTTTGGTATTAGGCTATGGTGTAAATATGCTTATTAAAGAATAGATAGGGGGCATCTAGATAGCACAGTGGATAGAGCACCAGCCCTGGAGTCAGGAGGACCTGAGTTCAAATCCAGCCTCAGACGCTTGACACTTACTAGCTGTGTGACCCTGGGCAAGTCCCTTAACCCCAATTGCCTCAATGAAGAAGAAGAAGAAGAAGAAGAAGAAGAAGAAAAGACTAGATTGTCACACTTGAGTTCTGAATCTGAAACTTCAATGTTACCTTTCCAGGAACACTAAGAAAATTTTCTTATGCTTAAAAAAAAAAAGTCAACCGTTTGACTCCTAAATGGAGATTGACATCTCTTTCTCTACATCTTTTCTCCTAGGAATGACTGTTTAAAATAAGGTCCCCTTCCCTACACAGTAATAAACTTATATCATCCCAATGTGTTTAAACTTTGCCTTTTAGGGGGGAAGAATGTTTACAATAAAGGCAATCAATGTGATGACTCTTTTCCTTGTTATAGAAAAATGCTATTTGTTTTTTCCTTTCAAGAAAACCCTGAGGGAAACAATAATACTATTCTATATACATATTTTTTTTAATCAAATGGGATTTTTTTTTTTTCAGAAACAAACCCAAGGAAAATAACTATGGGTTATCTATTTGGAAATTGAAGGTTCAGGAAGGACTATGAAATCAAATCATAAGTTATAATAAAAAATCTGAATCTACAGCACACCAAAACATCAAAGGGCACAAATCAATCTCATTAAATTTGATGGTATCATAAGTACTTGAGTAGTTAAGAAGGTGAAAGCTTGGCATTTCTTCAGATATTAAACGTGTTATTAATCATTCCCTTCAGTCTGATCACAGCAGGGAAATGAAGGAGGAAAGACTTACAAAATAGTCTTTATTGTTGGGGGGCAGCTAGGTGGTGCAGTAGATAAAGCACCAGCCCTAGATTCAGGAGGACCTGAGTTCAAATCCGGCCTCAGACACTTGAGACTTACTAGCTGTGTGACCCCGGGAAAGTCACAACCCTCATTGCCACATTTTATAGGAATTGTCACCTTGGGCCTCAGGAAGACAGAAAAACACACCTCCCCATCTTCCTCTATCCTTTGAGGAGATAGAAGGCAAAGGGAGTGCACAGAGTGAGCCCTGTTAGATGTGTTGGCTACTTTGGTTTTTTACCATTTCTTTTCTTTTTTTTCTTTTTTATTTTCTTTAGAGTGTTCCCAGGTAGGGAAGTAAGGGAGGGATATATTAGAAAATTAAAGTGATGTAAAGAAAATATCAAAAAGTAATGTAATGTTAACCTAAAACAAGTATTTTCTTCTCATATAAATTCTTTCAAAAATTCATTTTCAGGCAGTTCAACATGAAGGAAAATACTGTAGTTGGGAGGAATGACGTTTCCCAAAGGCTTTTCCATATTTTATCATCTTCTTGGTTCCAAAACTGACATGGAAATCAAATAAGCATTAGTTATACATAGCTGAGGTCTTTATTTTCCTGCTTCCCAAGTTGCTCTAGGCAACTCTCAGATGAGTTAATTCACATGATTCTTTAAAGTTCACCTTAAGTTTAAAATGAAGACTACAAATTTACTGAGAACTGACAGATGGCCACCCACTCCCTCTGCCCAGGCAAATTGGTTAGCTTGGGGCTAATCAATCTTTTGTCAATTCCAGATTCTTGATAGACTTATGGACCTTCCCCCAAGCAAAATGATCCCTGCCTTACTCCCTGGACTTTGTTATTATGTAAAAAGGGTCCACCTACATTAAGTAGTTTCTATTTAGAGTTAGTAGTGTCTAGACTTAACTCAGGAGGAGTTCTATTGTTTCTTTCAAAGGTTCATTTACACTATGTAGTTGTACCTGACTCTGGAGCAATCTTTTGGTTCCCTTGTGTTCTCTTACCCCATAAAAACCCTGTCCTCAGCTCCCATCTTTGGGTATTCCTAGCTTCTGAGTTTTGTGATACTATGAGCTATAGTTCCTCTGCCCTGATTAAACACCTTAATTCTCCTATATTGATTGTTTCCTTAATTTACAGGTTAACAAAAATCAAAAACCAAAGACCAAAACAAAGCAAAGCAAATCACAAGGACTTAAGATAGGCAGGGATGCCCAGAAAATTCAGAAAGGCAATGCAGGTCTTAAAAGCAGGAAGGTATGAAGAGTAAAACAGGCATGAGTAGAACCAGGAAAAAGAACAGAAATATTTGCTGCAATTATTGTAGTTTGGTATGCCATCTAAAATATAAAGAGTGGCTATAAGACATATTCGTAGTGAAGATGAATCGCAGTGTCTATACAGACTTCCAAGGTAGGAAGGGCAAGGAGTTATACTGCCCCCCCACCCCCCCCAAAAATCAAAGCAAAATAGGGTAAATAGAAATACATATTTTTTAAGCTATTCCATGTCTTTGATTCTTTTTCGATTCTGATATTATCCCCAGCAGGGGGAAGAATCCCAAATTCAAAAAGGGTTCCAATTTCGGGGGGCCAACAAGTTTTCTTTACAAACTCTAATGCGGATCACCAAAAAATTGAGGTAGTTATTTAAGAACTAGGCTTTCTCCCTTCACGGCTCCAGGTTTCCCGGGAGAGCGAAAAGTGGGAAAACAGAAGTCTCAACCTATGAAAAATTTCAAGAAAATATGCGTCATGGGTCCCCACCCCAAGGAGCAGCAGTGGGACCCAAGCCTTTCCCCTTCCTACCTAATGGGGACTTGAAAACTGCTCATCCATTGGAAACATCCAGAAACAAAACTGAAAAATCCGCAGTGACCGCCTCGGTCCATCCTCAGCAGGGGGTGAGGCACTAGCGGCCTCTGGGCTCAGGATTCAGAGGACCCGGCCAATGAAGCGGGGGAAAGAAAGGGGCAGGGATCGAGGACAGGAGGAGGTATGGGTGGAGAGCGGGGGAAGGATGAATAAAAGCTTCCAAAGGGGGAAACAATCAATTCAGGGATATTCTGAACACCAGCAAAAGCCAACGACAAAAGAGAGTGAAAAAGAGCTGCCTCAGACAAGGCCTAGCCAGGACCACTGCAGCCTCCACCATGGTCAATAGCAACAAAAGAGCTCGTGAAGGCCTTAAGCCTCGGGTTGGCTGGATACGTAGCTCCGCCCCCATCCCCGCCCAAAGAGGAGGAGGGAAAAAAGACTGTTTCTTAGGGGAAGGTGAAGCCCGGAGACTGCCTCTAGGCAAACAGAGTGGCCCTGTTGCCAGGGTTTCTGTCGTGAAAACAAGCCTTAGCTAGGGCAGGACAGATTTCATTCCTCCACTCCTTTTGCTGTCTTAATCTATTAATTCCCAGTTTCCCTTTTCTTTCCTAAATTGTAAAAATGAAGAATGCTGCTCTCCCGGCCATGGCTCTTCCTTGTCCAGAGCTGTCATCAACTCAATCGCGGGGCAATTAGGCTGTGTCTGCACATGCTAAAAGAATTGGGAATGAGGTAGCCTTCTTTAGAAATCAAAGGAACAACAGCAACCACACCAACAAAGAAAAAAAATCCTCCAATTATTTAGATGATTCAGGTGGCATTTGGGCCTGTGCAAAACTGATTATTTCTCCACCTTTTAACTATGAAGTAGCATCTCTACTACTGTCTGTATATCCTAAAAAGTAGATGAGATGTTCAATATTATAGAATTAAACAGCACACAGATACATCAAATAGAACATTTTAATGTTTTAAGAAGGGGAGGATGTAGATATAAATATCTCTGAGGTTCGATTCCAGCTTTGGGAAAAATTAAGGAAGTGAACATTTTTGTCATCTCTCTCTGCCCTTATTGTTCTTCTTTCATTCTTCACCAACTCTTCCTCAAACCAAGGCATCATGCCCATCCCCAATTCAGGGTCCTGCTTTTCTGGCTGGTAGACTGAAGCTATCACCCATTACTGTCCTTGACTCACTTCTTCACTGCACCTAAATTGAATGACTTGCTGTTTCTGAAAAATGTCTCACCTTTACACCATCTCAACTCAAGATATTTCCTCCATCTAGAATGACTTCACTCCCCTATTTCTGCCTTTCAAAATTACAATGAATTCTTCAAGGTCCAGATCAAGTGTTCATGATTCATCCAAAAATATCTTCCCCTTCATAAGGACTTCTATATAGTATCTTGTTGATACCATTGATGTGACATTTATCATAGGCTATCTTTGATAGTCATTATTTGCTCATACAACCTTCTTCCTTTACTAAACTAAGTGTATCTTCATCAGGATCTACCCCTAGACTTATATGTCCATGTATATTTATAAAATGAATTAAAATACTAGAATAGAACTTCCGTCAGAATTAAAAGGGACCTCTACATCTAATTCTATCGTAAACAAGAATCTACTTTATAACGTGCTGGACAAAGACTCCTTAATAATTAGACATGGCCAGAATGAGGTGGTGACCTTTTGACCTCCTTGGAGATAGTTTTACAAGCCCTGGATGGCCATTTGTCAGATGTGTGGTAGTGGGGATTTCTTTTCAGAATTCATTGGACTAATGGGGCTAAGATGCCTTTCAATTCTCATATTCTCTCATTCTTTGAGTCAACTGGGCTCTGCTTGAAGACTTCTCATGGTGGAAATGTCACCCCCTTCAAGAGCAAATATTCCAATATACTCTAGATGTTGTCTAACCAAGGCAAGATATGCTAGGGCCTTGACCTCATTCATTAGGAACAGTGCATTTCTGTTAAAGAAGCTTAAAATAACATTAGTTTTCTGTGGGTGCTACACACAATGGAGTTTTTAATGGCTACAATTTTCAGACAGTGTGCAATATTTTTTTTAACTTAAATTTAACATTAATCCTAACTGCTGTATTAAAGTCAGTACTCTGTTCCTTCCTAATTTTATTATTTTCATTGACTAGGAAGTTGGAATGAAAACATCTGTCAACAGTTTCCATGTTGTATGAGATTATGGATTTGAGTCAGATTAAACTCTGAGGATGTTGGCCTGGGATGCTGGAAGAAGCAGCCAGGCACCTTACT
Organism: Dromiciops gliroides; assembly: GCF_019393635.1. NCBI lineage: Eukaryota > Metazoa > Chordata > Mammalia > Microbiotheria > Microbiotheriidae > Dromiciops > Dromiciops gliroides. The sequence goes on along the minus strand of NC_057865.1, from coordinate 240,674,661 downwards.
CTCTCTCTCTCTCCTCTATCCTAAGGGCTTCTGAACTTTCAGAGCCAGGTGCTCTCTCTTTACTGATATTTAATATGCTTTAACAAATGCTTAATGCCCAAAACTGATGCTAAAGGCTCAAATATATAATTAGGAATATCTTAGAAACACCAGCTAAGTTCCCTAAAACTTGGGACAGAGATAGGCACCCCCATATAATTTCAAATGACACCGTTGGTGACCACAAAGGGTGTTGCAGACCCTGAAATCTTCTGATCTTTTCTTCAAGCAAGCTGGGGAAGAAATTCTATGATTGTATGTTTCACCTGTTTTCACTGATGTTTATGTGCCTATCTCTTTAAGACTCCAGGGGCTTGTTCTGGCCTTTTTTTTTTCTTCCCTAAGTACCTGCTTTCCTTTCTGGAACTTTAATCTGGTTAATTAGACAGAGATTAAAAAAATTTATTTGAGAGAATTTTAGGCTATAATTTTATAAGATCATGTTAGGGCTTTGCTTAGGTGCATTTTTTATTTTTATTTCTTTTTTTGGTTTAGTAAGGCAACTTCTGAATTACAATATGGGGTTTAAAAATGCCAAACCCTACTTGATTGTTGAGGGGTCTCCCTTAGAAAAGCCACTCATGTCTTAGGATGAGGGTAAATTAGAAGTGAAACCAGAGCTGACCAAGAGAAAGCTTATCAAACTGTGTTTTAGGTGGCAAAAACCTTACTCTACCTTATTAGGAGTTCAGCCATTGTGGCCCATGTTCGGGTCATTTAATTTTCAAACACTGAGGGATCTGACACTAATCCTGACCTGTAAACACCCCAAACAGTGAAGGTCTTGGTCTGTCTGCAGCTGATGAACAGGCTTGGAATCCTCATCAGGGGCCAGCAAGCAGCTTCTATCCTCCCCTCCCCCACTCATGCCTCCTCAGCTGAGCCCTCCTCTGAGCAAGCTCTGACTCCCTCTGCATTCTTTTCCAATTCCAACACTCCACCTTTCTCCCCCAAATCTCCATGTGAACACCAGTCTTCTTGTTGGTCCCTGTCACATGACCACAGTCCCTGCTGCTCAGAAGGAGAAGCTGGATGGCTCTTCTCTATCTCATTGATTTTCCAGGGTAGACAGAGTAGTAGTTACAAGGGGGAGAAGCAATCAGTTTTGCACAGGCCCCAAAGCCACCTCAGCATCTAAGTAATTGGAGGGGTTTTCTTTGTTGGTGTGGTTGTTGTTCCTTTGACTTTTTTTTTTCTACAAAGAATGAGGGTTAAGTGACTTGCCCAGGGTGACACAGCTGGTGAAGTGTGCAGTGTCCTAAACCGCATTTGAACTCAGGTCTTCCTGAATCCAGGGCCAGTGCTTTATCCACTGCGCCCCCTAGCGGCCCGTTCGTTCCTTTGACTTCTAAAGAAGGCTACCTCATTCCCAGTGTTTTTAGCATGTGCAGACACAGCCTAATTGCCAGGCGATTGACTTGATGACAGCTGTGGACAAGGAAGAGCCATGGCTGGGACAGCAGCATGCTTCATTGTTACACCTTAGGAAAGAAAAAGTACACTTTGGGATTTGAGGCGAAAGAAAAGGGAAATCATAGATTAAGGCGGCAAAAGGAGTGGAGGAATGAAATCTCTGTCCTGCCCTACCTAAGGCTAGGCTTGTTTTCACAACAGAAGCCCTGGCAACAGGGACCCTCTCCTTGCCTAGAGGTGGTCTCCGTGCCCCACCTTCCCTTAAGAAATGGTCTTTTCTCCCTCCTCCTCTTTGGGCGGGGATGGGGGCGGAGCTACGCCTCCAGCCAATCCGAGGCTTAAGGACTTCACAATGGGAAGTGTGACTTCAGTACAGGAGCCGGTTTGTTGACATTGACCATGGCTGAGGCAGCAGTCGTCCTGGCGCTGCCGTGTCGGAGACAGCTCTTTTTCCCCGCTCCCCGCTACTTTGTTGTCAGCTTTTGCTGGTATTCTACATATCCCGCAATTGATAGTTTTCCCGCTTTGGGAAGTCTTACCCACTCCTCCCCTGATCCCCACCTCCACCTCCACCTCCACCTTCTCTCCTCCATAACCGCACTTTTTCAGTCAATCTCCTGCAAGAGAATGACGACGATAGGTCAATATTTAAATTTCTTCACCAATTGGATCGGCATGTTGAGAATTCAAGGCAGGTAGGAAGGGGAAAGACCAGGGTCCCTGCGCAGCTCCTTGGGGTGGGAGCCCATGAGGCATATTTTCTTGAAATTTTGATTTCCCACTTTTCTCTCTCTTCGGGGAACCTGGAGCCCTGAAGGGAGAAAGCCTAGTTCTGAAATGACTACCTCAATCCCCACCCGGAATTTGGAACCCTTTTTGAATTTGGGATTCCTCCCCCTCCCGCGGAAAATATCGGAATGGAAAAAGAGTCAAAGACATGGAATAGCTTTAAAAAGAAGTATTTCTATTTCCCCTGTTTTGCTTTGAATTTTTTTGGAGGTGTGTGGGTGGGGGTGAGGTTAATGGGGGCGGTATAACTCCCTGCCCTTCCTAGCTGAGATTCATCTTCACTACGAATATTTCTTATAGCCACTCTCTAAATTTGAGATTGCATACCAAACTACAATAATTGCAGTAAGCATTTCTGTCCTTTTCCCTGGTTCCACTTATGCCTGTTTTACTCTTCTTTAATAAGCATATTTACACCATTTATACCAAAGACAGAAGCAAATATTTTTCTACAGTGGATAAAATTGTCATAGGCGTTTCAAGCCTAGCAGGACGATATCATTCTATCACAAATTTAGCACTGTTACCATAATGTGAATTACAGTTTCTGTCAGGTAAATTCAGTTTATTTTACTGCGTGTGTATTACTCCAGAGAAAATGTTAAGTTGTTTTAAGTGGGAAAACCAGGTTGATTTCTGCTAAATTTCAAGTGCTGCTTTAAACTTGAATTAAGATTAAGATTGGTTAATTTCATCTTGGACTTTTTTTTAAAAAAACATGCTTGATGTTGCTCTCCCTAATGAAAACGGATTTGGAATATGCTCATTAATATGACTGAAACTGTATGTGTAATACTGTATTAATTTCTTACATTATTTTTATGGGTGATATTCATACCTAGCTTAATTAGTTAACATTTTACAAATGTTTCCCTAATTTATAGCACCTAAAATTCATATTTTATGAAAATAGTTTCTTTCAGAATTTCTTTGGAAACTTCTTTTGCATGGAAATGGAAATTACCATTCACTTGGCTGCCCATCTCTTCCTCCATATTCATGTACTCTTTTTGTAATCCAAATCTGTACTCACTCTCTTCCCCATCCTTGCCTGCCTTTACACCCTCTTCCACCAAGAAGTTTCCATTTCAGGGACCTGGATTAAAACTGACTCAGCAGGTATCAGGATCTGGAAGCAGAGTAAGCTATACTAAGTAGGTTGCCAGTAGAGTCTAAATTGAAGGCCCCCAGAGACAGAACCAGAAGTAGCCACATGAATTGATAACTGATCTTTAAAGTGATGTGTTAAGAAATCAAGTACTGGCAAATATGTCAGAAGACAGAGTCAAGCCTGAAGAATTGCAGTGGGTTTAGAGCTATCCATGAGGGAGACAAGAAGGTCATGAGTTTTGAAGGAAGATAGGATTTAGATGAGATGGATGGACTACCTTTCAAGGAGAGGAAGTGGGATTGTCCTTGGTATCTTCCAGGTTCAAAGAGTATTCAAGTTACCAGGGAGTTGTCTGTGGGAGTGGGGTGAGGTTGGAGAGTTAGCTGGGGTCCAGATTGTAAAAGGTCTTTATTGCCAGACAAAGAAGTTTTGACTTTCACCTGTAGAGACATGAAGTTGTGCTGGGGGATGATGTGTGCAAAGTGGTGTTTTTCAGTGAATGTCTAGGATGTATTGAAGCAGATCTTGGAAGCAGAGGATCAGTTCAAACTCTATTTTAGGAGTGAAGTAATCAGAGCTTGAGCTGAATGGAGGGTTTGGGGAATGTAAAGAGACTTCTCTTAAAGATATCAGAAAATCATAACCATTATGAATTATTGAGTGAATGGGTATGGGAAGAAGAGGAAAAGACAGAGGGATTTTGAGCTTGGTTGACTGGAAGAAGGGTGATCCTGTCCACAGAAATGGGCAAATTCAGCTTTTATCTTTCTGCTTCTTTTGTCATGCTTCCCTCCATTTTCTCTTGCCCAGCTCTGAATAAAATCATAGGGCTGGAGGGACCTTAGTGATCATCTGGTTCAGATCCTTCATTTGACAGAAGAACCTGAAGCTTAATTTACAGGACTTGCCTAAGCTCCTCTAAGTAGCAAGAAGCAGTGATGAGTCAGCTCCTTCTACTTTTCTACTCCACCATGCCATTTTGCATTCATGAACCTTATGCCCTCTTTATGTTTTCTTTTTCTTCTCATCTCACTTGAACTTTCTTAGCCATTTTGACTTTTTGTGCTTAGGTGGTACCTACTTAGGTGGTACCATAGAGTAGGTGTCCTTTTTAAAAAAATAACATTTTTTCAGTAGGTATTTTTTAAATAATATTTTATTTTGTCCCAATTACTTGTAAAACCAATTTTAATGGCTTTTCAAAAAAGGTTTGAGTTCTAAATTATATGCCTCATGCCCTCCCCTCTCCCTGAGGCCATAAGGTTATTCATGTGCAATCATATAAAGCATTTCCATATTAGTCATTTTGTGGAAGAAAACTTGAAAACTCTACCCCCCAAACCCCAACAAACAAACAAACAAAAAGAAAGTGAAAATAGTACTCCATCTGTATTCAGGTGCTATCAGGTCTTTTCTAGAGGAGGATAACATTTTTCATCATGTCTTGAGAATAGCTAAGTCATTCATTCATAGTTTGTCATTGTGTGTCATTTTCTGGTTCTACTCACTTCACTCTCTATCCGTTCATGTAATATTTTCCAGGTTTTCCTGAAATCATCCTGCTTGTCATTTCTGGTAACGCAAAAATATACCATTGCAATCATATATCACAATTTGTTCAGCCATTCCCCAATGGATGAACATCCCTTCAATTTTTACTTCTTTCCCACCATAAAAAGAACTGCTATAAATATTTTTGTATAAATAAGTCCCCCACACCCCTTTTCAAAATTTCTTTGGAATAAACCCGTAGAAATGGTATTGCTGGATCAAAGGGTTGTGCATAGTTGCAAATTGATCTCCAGATTGGTTACATCATTTCACAACTCCACCAACAGTTAGGGTCGGGGTTCTTAACCTAGGGTCCACAGACTACCAAGGTCATTGATAAATGACAGTGATGTAAACAAAAAGCATCAATGTTTAAACAAAGAAATATTCTTGTTGATTATTAAAATCTGCAAAATTTCCCATATATATAGGAAAACTCCACAGGTTGTCTTTTTAACTGCAAGTCAGAGAACACAGACATTCTTAATCTATTTGATTTTTCCTGTGTAGAAAGGCTAAATAATTCTTGAGTCTTCAATGCATTTGACAACCTCCTTTCACAGTTATTTTAAGAATCACTCTCTCCACTGCCTTCTGTCACTAGCTCTGTTGCTGACGCCCTAGAGGAAAACCCTCTGACTGGTTCAGCTGGTTTTCCCCCATATTTGTTTTCTATGCTACCATTTTGATGTCAGTCAGCCAAAAAAAATTGATGAAGTAAGTACCTGTCCTCTGGGTTTTAGGCACTGTGTTATGTGCTGAGGATAGAAATGCAAAGGATGAAAAAAAAAATCCCTCCTCTAAAGCAGCACATCTGAGACTGTCATTAGTATAGAGGTGGTGGTTCCACTGACCTTGGGGTGAAAAGAACTTGGTCTACAAATCTCCATAGATATTTTCTGTTTCTCACCTCTATTGTCCTCCTTCTAGTTCTCCACTCTCTTTAATACCCTTAGCTTAAGACTGCTTTCTTGGACCTTCTATCAAGCATTCTTTAAACGTGTTTTTCCCCCACTGTTTTCACTCTTGTATGAAGTGATACTTCTCATAATGTTCTATCATCTTTTCTTTGTCAAGTTCTTCTTACCTGACTTTCTATTCTAAGCTGGTTTTGGCCTGACAGCTATCACTTTAGCAAAATCAGATTGCTCCCTGAAGCAGATTCTGGGCCCCTTGAGTTTACTTTTTATGGCAGTTGATCTACACTCCTTAAATTTCTGTAGGAAAATGTTATCATCCATTTTGAATGAATGAATGATGAAACATTTATTAAGCACTTCCTTCCTGACTGCCACTTGGCAAAGTCCTAGGGATACAAATGCAAGAAGCAAGACAGGGCCTTGCCTCGAGGAGCTCACATTCCAATTGGGAAAGAGAACAAACACATTGAGGAATGGTGGCTGTGACTGTAGGACATCTAATCTTTCCTGGAGTCTTCCTGTTGATTTGATAAGCATTTTCAGAGCAAGACTTTTAAGGAGGTGGGGGGGGGGACTGGAAGGGCAGTGAAAAGAAAGAAGGGCAGGTGAGATTTACCTGAAGCAAGATAGGGCAGGTGATGGGGGGAGTAACAGCAGTGGTCATGGATCTGGTTGGACTATAGTGAATGGTAACCATTGGAAAGCTAGATTTCATAAGCATGACATGCAGATGAGTGGGGAATAGCCATTCCTTTGAACCCCCTTCTATTTTGGGGGTTTAGTTGTTTGTTTAAATAGGTCATGTTGAAGCCTGGTGCTTACAAGTTAGTGTTCTGGTTATATACTGATAGATGATTCAGGAAGGCAAAGTACTATTTCTTATTGCTTCCTATTAAACATGGTGGGAAAGCATAGTATTATAGAAAGAACACTAGACTTGGAGTCTAGAGAGTTGTCCTGCACCCTCTTCCCTCTTTGTACACTCTCTCAACAATCTCATAAGCTTCCATGCGTTCACTTATGTTTACACAGGTTACTTTCAAATACAGATAGCAGGACTCTCCTGAGGTCTAATCCCATGTCCTCAACGGATACTGGATGTTTCTAATTGGGGTCCCATAGAAATCTCAAATGCCACATGTACAAAAGGGACAAGATTGTCTTCTCACTTAACCCTTCTGTTCAACTTCTTTTTGTTTAGGGCACCACCATGCCTTCAGTCACATAGGATCATGAATTTGTTTAATACTGTTGTATGTGATTATCATATGGGTTTGTTGCTGGGTTTTATGTCCCATTTTGAATTATTTATTACATTAATTCCCACATGACCTTGATGAGGTTAGAAGTCAGTCAGAGTCTTCCTCTGGTGACCCAATCTGCACCTAAGTTAAAAAAATCCATCCATAACCAAGCCTTTGTTACAAACCTACTGTTTGTCAGGCACTGTAGTAGGTGCTGGGACAAAAAGACAAAACCAATCAATCCTTTAAATTCTTAAGGAAGTTACATTTTGTTGAGGGTGTCAGCATGTACACACAGAAGTAAATGCACATATGTATATGTTTAACACAAGCCTGTGTAATATACAAGCTATACACAAAGTCATTTTAGCAGAATATGCACAATTCCGGTCGTCAGAAAATGCCTAGTATAGAAGGTGTTCCTTGAGCTTTAGCTAAGAAGGCAGCCTGGGAATCTAAGAGACAGAGGTGAGGAGGAGCTGTGTTTTAAGGCTAGGACACCAAGCCCTTGAAGGGTAAGGAAACAGGAGAGAGATCATCATGTACAAAACCATGACATGGTTTAGTGTAGGAGAATAAAGTCCTGAAAGGTGGGACCAGCAGAGGTCAATTACAAAGAATATTTACGTTCAATTGTTTGCATTTCTAAAAATATAGAGATATATGCATATAGATATATGAAAAGAGAGAGATTATATGAAATAATCTAAGACTTTTGAGTGAGAGATTTTTCTTCTTGCTTCATCTAACAGAGAGCCTGATCTCTTTGATGGAAAAAAAGTATCTTTTGGGGATGCAGATACATCTGGCCTTCTTCAAGATCTGGAGATCAAGGAGGTATGTATGATGACAGATACAATTTGTTTTTAGCCAGATTCTGTAAGAAAGCATTTAGGGGAACATGGAAGGACCACATGGAAGCAGTTACTAAAAGACAGCTAATGAGTCTGTGGATGAAAAATCAATATGATTTTCTCCCTTGGTGCTAGAGATGGTATGGGCTAAGTGCATGTAGACAGGAGGTGTCAAAGCCAGAAAGACCTAGTCTTGTCTCAGACATATACTAGCTTTGGGACTCTGGGCAAGTCACTTCACTTCTAAGTTACCTGTACAACTCTGAATGATTCTGAGTTGCAGAGAAGGGACTGCCCTTCATTGGCAGAAGAAGCTCCTTCCTCAGTGGGATATCCATATACCAATGAAAAAAAAAATATTACAGGTCCAGAAGCTTTCCCTTTCCTTGTGAAGGTGGAAAGTGTAGTTGTCAGAAAGAGATGAGAATGAAGTGAAGCAGAATGGGGGAATGAACATCAAGGATACAAAATCGTTGCCATTGTTTCTTACATTTCAGAATTGTGTGCTTCTTCTTATGGTATTTATTCTTAAGCATTCTGTGTCTGTTCTTTCCCCTGTCTTGCCGATGTAATGCTTTATGTTGATATGTAAATACATTTTAGAATTATAAATTCTATTATAAATAGTGTTTATATTATATTACATAAATAATATTATAATAAAATAAAGAATTGTTTTCTGACCATTTCCTGAGTACATTGTAAAGTGTTCTAAATTAACTTAAACACTTATGTGTCTGAATATCCCTTTGGACATATAATTTCCAGTTCCTTAATCTTTTCACTGAAATGAATTTTTAGTTTGAGTTCTTACACGTGTGTATGTGCGTGTGTGTGTGTGTGTGTGTGTGTGTGTGTGTGTTTTTTCTGTGTGTGTGTGTGTGATCTCTCCTAGGACTGAGAGCTTTCATGATCCTTTGCTCATCTCAGCAACTCCTTAATCTTGGCATCTCCTAGACTTACTTTCTTTTCCCTGATAGGTTGCTCCCATAGCTTAAGTTGGTTGCTGCTGCTTCTGCATATTGTCTTCTAAAGTCCTCCTCATTGCTTCATTACAGTTTCCCCTTGGGCAACAAGTAAGGATTCATTCCTCCCAGTAGCTGCTCTTGCTGAGATAGGAAGGCAGCTTACAGAAGATATTGCACATCTTAGTTTGCTTGGTTATCTAGAATATGGTATTCCTATAGCCTTAGTAACCTGAGTTATCATGTCTAATTTTGGTTCACTATCGTGTTCATTTTCATGTCATCTGAAAACTTTGCATCAGAGGAAAAGGTGAAGGATTATTCTATACTTTTATATAGAAGTTGATTTTGTGTGAGTAGCTTGGGTTAATGTTTTTTTATAAGCAATATGCCAATAAATTACCTATATAGATAGAGTATCATGATCCATCCCACAAAACATGTTACATCCCACAGTATAAAGACAAGAAACATTACTGTGGAAGGTGGTGACCTGGGCTCCATGTTAAAAATACAGAATGAATATCAATATGGTGAAATGATGCATTGCATGTTTATAAGAACACTTCTTAGTAGACCATACATTAAAAAGAGAAATTATGTATGCCTTTTTTTACGTTATAAAACCTCTACATTTTCTCTACATACATTAAAGTAGTATATGTTTTATTTTTATGCACTTTTCCTAAAATTTTGTTTAAAAAAAGTCTCCCTCCATGAGCCATGGGAACCCTACAGGAAGTATGAGGGGAAGAGGATAAGGAAGGAAGGGTGAGAAAAAAAAGGGAGTGCAGAGTAGGAGAGGGGACAGTCAGGAGTAAAACACTTTTGAGGAGGAATAGTTTAAAAGAAGATAGAAAATAGAGTAAATATCTTGGGAAGGGAATAGGATAGAGGGAAATAGTTATGATGATGGAATATAATGGCAAAACATATGGTACCTACTTTGCTGGGCTAATAAGAAGAAAATTCTTTGTCAAGTTTAAGGTACTTTATTTAGGTTATGATGAACAGGATACTATCAGAAAAACTTGGAAAGACTACATGAACTGAAGCAGAGTGAAATGTACTGTATACAAATTAACAGCAATAGTTTAAAATAATCTGCTGGGAAGCATGTGGTTATTTTCAGCAAGGCAATGATCCAATATAACCCTGAAGGACTTATGAAAGAGGCAACCCATCTACAGAGAAAGAAGTAATAGTATCTGAAAATAGATGGAAACACATTTTTTTTCGGGGTTTTTTTTGGGGGGGACAGTTGGGGTTGGGTAACTTTCCCAGGGTCACACAGCTGGTGGGTGTTGGGTGTCTGAGGCTGGATTTGAGCTCGGGTGCTCCTGGTTCCAGGGCCGGTGCTCTGTCCACTGTACCACCTAGCTTCCCCTGGAAACACATTAAAAAAAAAAAATTTTTTTTCCTCTTTGACAATTCCTCAATCTGAAGTTTTGGATTTTTTTTTTTTACTGTTTTCTCTCACAACCTAGCTAATGTGGGAATGTTTTCCATGACTACTGATGTATAACTTATTTTGAAGTGCTTGAGTTCTAGTGGGTGGGGGGTAGGAATGGAGGAGGAAGAGAAGTTGGAACACAAACTTTTACAAAATTGATGTTAAAATTTGTTTTTACATATATTTTGGAAAATAAAATTCTATTCAATTTTAAAAAGTCTCCTATGAAACAGCTAATATTCTTTCAAAGCTATTGTAATGAGAGAAAACAAATACAGGCTTCTTAGGATTTTACTTGCACTTTGGGTTACATTATACCAATATGGACTGTGTTATTTTTTTTCTGCTTTATTATTTCTTGAAATATGTTACCATTTTAAAAAAGACTCCCAGTTTTCTCTTTTCCCTCAAAGTTATTTTAAGATATTGCTTTAGATTTTTGGAATGACATTAAACACATTGTGATAATAAAATTCTATGCTCTGCTTTTGTTAGGATGAACAAACAAAGGAAAATAAAGAGGAAGAGATACCACCATGCCGTGAAGACAACACGGGCAAGGCAATGGAACTGGAGAATGCACATGTTCTTAAATATGGACGTGATGAATCAGGTGATAACTCTAATATGAAAAGAGTAACTTACTGTTTACATTATGAGTAAGAACCATAATACCTCTTCACAAATTTGTTTTATGTTTTCATCTTTTTGTTCTTTCCAAGGCTTTTCCTTCAAAATGTTTGGATCTTTGTGTATTACTTATGTTTTTATAATATATATAGATTGGGATATGCCTTAAAATTTCCGCATGAGACAATATTTGCTCACACTAGTTTTATATTAGGCAAGTTTATCAAAACATGTTATGCTTTTATATTTGACACCTATTTAATTTTTTTCATTTAATTCAAAATGAATTCAAAAACACAAAAGTCTCTTGTCTATGTGTACTGAGCATTAGACTAGGTTTTGGGAAGCTTAAAGTTTTGTTAAGATATTGTACTTGCTATAAAGGGAGCTTACAATGTGGGGTAGTGCATTGAGATAACTATACAATACTCAGTCATGTAAAAGGATCATAGAATTCTTGAATTGCAGAACTGGAAGGCACTTCTAGTCATTCTACTTCAACAGTTCTTGAAGAGGAGGAACCAGTTCTACCACATCCCCAATAAGGGCCTTATAGCTTCCACCTGAACACCTCCAGTAATGAGGAACATATTATGATGTCTTCTTCTTTGGTTTCTTCCCATTTGGAGGAAGTTTTTCCTTAATTACAAAATTTATTTCTTTATAACTTTTAACCCTATTTCCATTCTCACATTTGTCTTCATGAAGATGGAGAACAATGGGTTTTCAGGAATCCTCAAATAGTCATACTTTCCACAAAATGTCACCTCAGACATCAGTTTATTTATTTATTGGCTTATATTTTGTCTTTGATCTTTTTATTTTCTTAGTAACTTTACAACCAGGATTTCAAAAACATTCTTATAATTAGGCATACCTCATGTTATTCAATAATGCCAACTGAAAGTGAACCAGCCATTGTCTCCTCCTGTATGATGCTTAATTAGCTAGCTGCCTTTTTAATTTTCTTTTTGAATTGGTTGTTGGTTTGTATACCTTCATAAACCAATTGTTCTGCCATCCTATAGAAAGAGTTCCTTTCCTGGTCCATGATGCAGCTCCATGGTATTGGAGAATTTCCATGAAGTTGATAATGCTTAAGGAAATCCTCACTATTTTGTTACCTCATACCACTAATGAAGTAGTAAATATTTGTCAAGTGACTAATTTGTGAAAGGCGCTAAGTGAGGCCAAGGCTGGGGGCGGGGACACAGAAACTGAAATGAAACTATCCATATTTTCCTAAACCATGGAGACATACGAGTACATACAAAATAAATACAAAGTGATTTGGAAGGGACTGGACAAGTGAGGAAGGCCCCAGTTTCTGGAGACAACAACAGGGAAGGTTTCTATATTGAAGGTGTGACTTTAGTTGAGCTCTGAAAGATACAAGGGATGATAATGGCTGGAGAAAAATAAAGAGATCATTCCAGGCATAGAGGACAGCCTGTACAAAGGCATAGAGATGGAACAGGGACTATCAGGAGGGAAATAGCAAGAACTATCTGAACTTCAGAGTATGTGAAGGCAAATACCATGATAAGGCCAGATACTTAGACTGGAGACAAGTTATAAAGGGTTTGAAATGGTTAATTTCATCCCAGCAGGATTAGGAAACTTTGGGCATTTATTTAGTGGCTGATTTTGGCAGCTGTGTGGAAGAGGGATAGCAAAGGGGTAGACAAATTGGAGACAGAAGTTTGGGCCAGGACTCAGGTAGGAGGAGAGGGCCAGGGATGGTGGGGTCGGGGAGGCATATGAGAGAGGTACTATGGAGGTAGAATCTGCAGGATTTGGTAACTACCAGGATGTGTGAGGAGCGGGATAGTGAGGGGTCCAGGATGACACTGAGGCTACAAGCCCTCATGACTAGTGAGTGGTGCTGGTGCTAGGATTCTTGCTTGTAATCCAAGCTCTTCTGCCTCCTGGGATATCATATTCCAAGTCTTCTCATCCTTTAATGGAGAAGCTGCTGAGTCCTGTGAAATCCTGACTGTGGCTCCTTGATCTTTAAATTGGTTGTGTTGGGTTTTCTGTTTTTTTTTTCTGGCTGCTTGCAATATTATTTTTTCCTTGGCCTGATAGTTCTGTTAATTTGGCTTCAAGATTCCTTGGAGTTATCATTTTGGGATTTCTTTCAGGAAGTGATCAGTAGATTCTTTCAATAACAATTTTACCCTCTGGTTCCAGGATATCAGGGCAGTGTTACTTGATAATTTCTTGAAAGATTCTCTCTAGGCTCTTTTTTTTGTTTTTATTTTTGTTTTTTTGTGAGGCAATTGGGGTTAAGTGACTTGCCCAGGGTCACACAGCTAGTATTAAGGGTCTGAGGCCGGATTTGAACTCAGGTCCTCCTGACTCCAGGGCCGGTACTCTATCCACTGCACCACCTAGCTGCCCCCTAGGCTCTTTTTTTGATCATAGCTTTCAGGCAGTCCAATAATTCTTAAATGATCTTTACTTGGTACCTTACTCTTTGGCAATGAACCTTTCCAATGTAAACTTCAAAGACAGAAAGCCTGTTTCCAGGGCTGTGCTGAAAACTGTCCTAGCTACGTAGTAGGACCCAGTAGAACTTGAATTTTGTATTCGTGGATACAAGGTCACATCATCTACTGGTGAAATATAAGAATTGGGTAGAGGTGGAGCGTCAGTAGCTTACGCTTTAAAAATAAAATGGCAGTCATTTCTGAATAATATTAAAGTTTTTATCATAATGTGTCAATTAAGTTACTCTTGACATAATATTCATGTTCCATATAGATCTCCCTAAGAAGGGAAAGAGATTTTGGTTGAGAAGAAGGAAGCAAGTTGTTCGAAATGGTAAAAACGCTTGTGATCCACAATCATCCCCAAATCCTGGTGAGTAATTATTGGGAAAAAAAAAAGGTTTTTTTCCAAAACATTTTTGAAGAATTTCTAAGTCCTAAAGAAGCAGGTTTTCTTTCACCTTTCTAGTGCTGTCTGCAGGAAGGCAGCCAGGAGAGTGAGAAGTACTAAAATCTCATCCCACAAGAATGTGTTGAATGAACTGTCATCATTTAGCCTAAACAAGAGAAGGTATAGGAAGAATGCTGGGATCTCTGTCCAAAGTTTGAAAGAGAGATTAGAATAATTATATCTACCATGAGAATACAGTAGGATCAATGGATGGGAGCTACCAATGGATTGGAGCTGCCAGTCAGGATGGTAGATCTTCTTCCCTGGCACATGAAAATCCTTCTACCCCTTAGTGTGTGGCCTAGTGAACTGTTTTATCCAAAATTAAATTCATCACCCGCTACCCGACGCTTTGGCAATGAACCTTTCCAAATGTAGCAAGGTAAACTTGAATAGCAGAAAGCCTGTTGCCAGGTCTGTCCTGAAAAATTTCTAGCTTGGTAGAGTGAGGCCTAGTAGAACTTGAATTTTGTGTTCACGGATAGAAAGCCACTTTTACTCCTGATGAAATATAAGAAAAGGATAGAGATGGAATATCAGTAGCCTGTGCTTTAAAAAGTTCTTTTACTCATTTACTCATAATGTGTCAGTTAACTTATTCTTGACATAATATTTATATTCCATGTAGATCTCAATAGGAGGAGAAATTGGGTATCCAGCATGTTGAAACGTAACCAAGTCATACCAATAGGAGTTAATCCAAATCCACGCCGAGAAATTATCCCTGGTAAGTAACTAGTTAAAAAAGATTTTTTTCCTCAAAACATTTTGGAAGATTTTCTCTGTCCTACATGAGCAGGTTTTCACTCTTGTCCAAAAAAAAAAAAAGTCAGTCATGGTAACCCTAGCAAATAATCTTTCTTCTCATAGTGAAAGTAGAAGTTAACTTTGTGTGTTTTTTCCTCAAGTTCTCTTGTAAAGTCTGTGAACAGATTGCTATATATGTTGAATTGAGATCCCAGAGAATAGTATTTTTCATGCAAATACCTTAAGAGTTCAGTTATGTTAACTTGCCTGTATCATTTGGACACATTGCATAATATTGTAAAGCCTACTCAAAGTGTCTGATTCTTAATTTATAATTTTCCTTTGACTCTAAAATGATTGAACTTAAAGTGTGTCAATTTCCTTGGACATTTTTGTTAGTAATCCCTAATTGAATTTGAAAGCTATTTCTTGTTAAGGCTGTGCCGAGTTTTTTCCTTTGATGCTAGGCGAATAAAATGTGTAATATAAATAATGAGGCTAACTGCCTTCAATTAAAAATGTAACTGGAAAACATTTAAAACAGGTCTAAAGATATCTAAAAGTGTCATTCATTCTTTTTTCTTTGGGCTTTTTGTTTATTCATCATGCCTAAAGAAACAAGGATACTGTCAGCAGATGCACAGCTTGACAGCTCTGTGATATTTGTGAATGTTTTTATTTTCCTTCAGTTGGCTGCCACACCCCCACAGTCACTAGACTTCCAAAACTTGTACCTCTTGGTGAAATGAATCACAATGGGAATGCAATAAGATCATTATTTGATGCCTCCTCTGTATGCTCTCTATCCATTTTTACACATTTCAACAAATTAATATACAATTTTTGAAAATTGGCTTTGATGATTTTCTTCTGATTTCAAAAATATTTTATTTTTGCTCCCTTAAGTACGTTGGTGTCTGTATAGTTTATGTGATATTCTTGAAGTGCTGTTATCAAAATATTCTAGCTAGCACTTGACCATCACAATTAGTCCAATAATGCTAGAAAAGACAAGGAATAAAATCTTTAAGTGTTTAAATTTAAAAAGATCTTGTTTAGTAGTAACATGAAGGAATGTTAAGTTGTTCATTGTATATTAAATATCTGTGCCATGAGTCTTCTCTCATGTAAATAAACATCTTGAATACAAAATATTCAGATGAAGTTCTAGGCAAAAGCAGTAGAGGAATTAAGGATTAAACTCTGGAGGTCTAAAGAGGATATTCTTATAAAGTTTAACTGACCGCCCACATATTTAATTAAAGACTATGTGTTCTGAGTGGATGTGAACTTTTGGATTTCCTCATTTTGGTGTGTGTTGAACTCTGGAAATAGTTTTTAAAGATGTGAATCAGGTAAGGAAATTTGTGTGAAATTATCTTATATCTATCTGAAGCTTTGCCAGATGATAATTAGGGAAAGACTCTAGAGTTTAAAATTTCATAGAAGGGCCGCTAGGTGGCGCAGTGGAGAAAGCACCGACCATGGATTCAGGAGGACCTGAGTTCAAATCTGCCCTCAGACACTTGACCCTGGGCAAGTCACTCAGTGCCCAGCAAAGGAAAAAAAAAAAAACCAAACTCCTTAATAGAGTATAAAGTTTAGAAAAGAGGATGTTATAGACACAGAATGTTTAGTTTCTCTCTTGTACTATTTAAGTAAAAGTATTTTGTTTCCAGATTCCTAGTTCTGGTACTTTAGGGGAAATTAATTATCCTTTGGTAGTCTATTTAATTTTCCTTTTCAGACTTGACACTTTTTTATTCTGTGAGATCCTTTCAGTGTCCTCCCATCAGTCCTTCATTGAGAGTCCACTCAGTGTTCCTTTGTCTGTTATCTAACT
Organism: Dromiciops gliroides; assembly: GCF_019393635.1. Taxonomy (NCBI): domain Eukaryota; kingdom Metazoa; phylum Chordata; class Mammalia; order Microbiotheria; family Microbiotheriidae; genus Dromiciops; species Dromiciops gliroides. Next base: position 240,658,159 of record NC_057865.1, on the reverse strand, counting down.
TTTAATCTGGGTACTACAGTAGCATATTAGTGCTGTCTTTGCTCTCACTACAGGACTGGCCCCTGTACTTTGCTGATCATATCTCTGAAGAGTTTGTTTGTTTGTTTTTTTCCTGTGGCTTACTTATGCCCACCATATCAAAAAGACTTATGGGGCAGCTAGATAGCAAGGGGCAGCTAGATAGCACAGTGGTAAAGCACCGGCCCTGGATTCAGGAGTACCTGAGTTCAAATCCGGCCTCAGACACTTGACACTTACTAGCTGTGTGACCCTGGGCAAGTAACTTAACCCTCATTGCCCTGCAAAAAACAAAAACAAAACAAAACAAAAAAGACTTATTACTTATATTCTGTGCTTTACTAAGCACTTAGGAGTACAAAGATAAAAAATAATACCTGCCCTCAGAGAGCTCACAATATATGCATAAGTAGGTAAACCCAAGATCACCTGAGTGGGGAAGAAAGCACTAGGAATGAGGGAGGCTACTCACAGGAGGTGATCCCTGAGCATGGAGCCTGGAAGGAAGCTTAAAGCTTTTTACAGGTGGAGTCAGAGGACAGACCTCCTGTTGTTCACAACATTCAGTGTGTACAAAAGTCACAGAGGCAGGAGATAGAGCAGTGTGAATGCCTGGGGCATACACAATGGGAAGGGGAATTGTGTGAAATCAGTTTAGCAAGATAGGTCAGAGTTGGATTCAGAATGTTTTTAAACGTCAAGTTAGAGTTTAAAAGTTATCCTGGAAACCATAAGACATTTCCTTGATAATCTTGTAATATATTCATTGAGTGTGAATGTGGTAAAACCTAAGTGGTTCATTTGAATTGAAAAAAAAAGGAGTCACAATTTTTAGTAAAGGAATAAGAATTTATGATAAAGAACAAAATAAGACATGTGCTTCTTTATCCCAAATGAGGCTGAAATTCTCTGATAATGTGATGCTATTTCTCCCAAATTATGAGGCAGTATTAGAGAGTAACTTGGAAGTAGCTGGGAGAGGTGGTAGTTACTTCTCTTGCAGGTTTGTTAGCTATCTTTTGATGCTGTTATAAAACCAAAAGCAAGTTTATCACCAGGTATAGAGTCAAACTTTCATCCCAGTGGTTGAAAGTTTTGTTTTGTTTTGTAGGATTCTTTAAGGAAATGTGATGAGTTTTCCCTCCAAGCCCTTCTTCCTGAAACCTAGGGTCGCCTGTGTAGAGATTGTGATTTGAAAATAGAAATCAATGTAGTAAATTTGTTTTAATTATGTCTTGGTTTCTTTTCTTTTGATATAGATTTCTGTGGAAAGTCTCTGCTACTACTGACTTTATGTCATGACCGAACAGTGATACTGATGATTTTATCCCATCATCATTCTCACTGGTGTTTTTTGTCAAGAATGACAAATTATTATGGACTGGTTTAACTTCTGAACAATTTGTTTTTGCAAAGAAGAAAATATTCTGTACTTTATAACCTTCAGACATTGTATGTTTAGGTTCACTGAGATTTCTTCCAGAGATCTGATTACTTCCATTGGACCTCATTCATCAATTTTTCTTCTTTGAACCTAAGTTATTATTTCTACTTGCTCTTCATTATTTAAAGAGGCAAGGAATAATAGCATAAGCTGTGTGGTGAGATTATTGGAATTTGGCAGACTGATTAAGATGAGCCACACCTGTCCTGTCCTGAGTGATGTGTGCTGCTGATGTCAGCAGGAGAAACCACTCTCCACAGGCAGTTTTGAAGGACCTCTCCTTTTGGGGGAGGAAGAGTAAATGTTCCTGAGGGGAGCTCAGTCTCTTCAGGAGTGGTTTTCCCTTGTGGTGGTCTGAGCAGCAGGAGCAGACGAGTCCTGAGGGCCCTGGCTGCAAAGCTGTTTTTCCATGAAGCTATGGACCCCAGGTGGTAAGTTGACATAAGAGCCCTGCTCTTTTGAGTTAGCTGAACTGGAAGCCAGGTTGGGGATTGTATAGACTTAGGTTAGCGTTAGGAGGACTGTCTGTATTTCTCTTTCCCTATTCCCTTGTCTTTGATTATATTAATTTCATCTTTGCTGTTTATTTCATTCCCATGAATAAAACCTGACTCTTTTGTGGAAAAGAGGCTGTCAGGCTCCTTTCTTATTGGCCTGGGAGAAATATCTAAAAAGCCAGTTCTGAGAGGAGGGAGCTTTGGACTTAGAGGTCCCTCATTATTTCCGGGACCCCAATATTACAGTGAGCCACTCCATTAACTCTCCATATGTTAAATTTGGCCCTCACAGCTGATAGCTTTTGGAACCAAGTTAACATAAAATGTTGACCATGTAGTTTACAATGAATATTTATGGCAATAGACCTGAAGGAAGAGGACTTCAGTGCTTTTTGTATTTGGACTTGGGACACTTTAATATTTAGTTTGATAATAATCAGAATTTCTATTGTTTATATTAAAAATATTTCTGTAAGATAAATGTACAGGGTGGGATAAATCCTGGGTATTATAAACTAAAATTTATATTTTTTCTAAAATTTTTCTTGAGAGGTTGCATGAATATAATTGGTTTTGCTGTTTTCTGTAGATTTGAAATATCCATATTTTGGTTTGATAGAATAATATAATACACTATTTTATAAGGCCCTACAGTTTATATGTCAAAAGAAATCTATTCTAACTGCACAAATAGGATATATTTTTATAGCTTTTTGGAGATAGTGAGTTATTCTTAAAGTATCCCTCCTTATTTTTTATATTTTAATTCAATTTTTGTACCGGAAACTGAAAACTTAATTTTGCACCACATTATGCTACATGACTTGCTTGTCTAATGAGAATTTTCAGGGTCTTTTTGAACTCTTTGGCTTGAAAGATTTTTGAAATTTCAGTACTTTTTTCTGTAAATAAAAATATTTTCTTATGTGAGAAGCAATTTAAAGAGTTGGCATTTGTTGAACATAGAAACAATAAATTATTTAAACGACTAAGGGTCTGGTAATACTCCTTTCAAAGCTCTACTTGTAGTTTCAGGTTTCTCAAATTCTTTTTCAGTACAATTTTTTAAACTTCTTGGGTGATACCTTAATTGAATAAAAAGGGAATGTAGCTTTTAAAAATGTGTCTTATAACCAGGCAGTGGTTATGACACTGAGAAAATCTGGACCAAAAAAGCCAAAAATGTTGGTGTAATAATACATGCTTTAAACAGTATTTCATTGAATAAACCCCCAAAAATGACATAATTATTCTTAAGATGAAAAAGTGTATGATATCGTATACTTCAAGTTGAATTATTATTTTTATATGATTTTATGACTATCCTATATGTGACATGATTCCAGTATGTATTTTACTTTCCTATATCATAACTCTCTAGTTAATTAAATGTATAGCTATATTTAAACCTAAAACACTTTTTAAAATCGTTAGAACTCTTTAATCGTTTCTATGTGAGACAGAAGCATACTATTGGCTGATATAAAAGCATTATTTTAAAAGCAGGCTTAATACAATAATTTACTGTTAACATTAAAATTGATAACAAAACATTTGAAGTACTGTTTAAATGAATCTTTAGAGCTGTCATAGATCTAGCCAACTCCATGGAATTCCAGTCCTGATTATGAAGAACTTGAGGAGCATTTTTAAAAAACAGATTTCATTTGCCATATTTAGTAAGGAAAAACACTTCTATTCTAATGACATTTGCATAACAGGTTATGTCTGAGAAATAGTCTAAATCTGATAAGACATGATCCTCTAATGGACTGAAATATAGAGAGTTTGAAATTCTTAGTAGCTCAACTTGGTTCTGGTTCATGTTTGTTTTATGTATTATGTTTATAATGTACATGCATGTTTTTTTAAAATTGAATTTACATTTTACTTTGTTCATGTATAGTTGTGTAGTTTGACAGTGTATAAGGATGTTTTCCTTAGCATTTAGTTGCTTCAGTATTATTTCAATTTAATTCTTTTTTTTACAACCCAGAACCAGTGGTTTGATCTGTTGTTTTCTGGGAGTCTTTTAGAAAATAGAAAGAAAAAAACAATAATAGATAAAGTATAACTGGCAAATACTGAATTAATAGGTTTTAATATTTGTCATAAGTCATTTGGCTCTGTTCACCCATGTCCAATTTTTTTCCCTTTCCAGTTAAGAATGTCCCAGTGTTCTGCCCTTGGGCTTGTCATTTTACTGTTTATTGTGGTGTATAAAGTCTAAATGTGTGGTCGCCTTAAATTAGAAGCTTTAGCACCAGTCTTTGGGCAGTAAGCATTTATTAAAGCATACTAGGTATTGGTAAAAAGGCAGACACGTGAAGTTCAGAACGTTCAGGAAAGGCCTATCTAGCCTAGAGTTCCAGCCTGGTCTGGTTCTTCCTCAAGTCCTCTATATCATGAGCCTGCTTCAACCATGAACTGCCCCTCACACTGAGTGTGGAAGCCTTTGATAGGTCTGGAGCAGAAGAGGGCCTTACACACTGCTTCAAGCTGATTGGTTAGAGTCATCCAAATCCACTGGTTCACCTTCAGGTGGTCTCATGTGGGGTTCAAAGTCCTTAGCTTCTGAGAACAATACCTTCTTAAGGTCTAGCCAGGTGTGGTTACAATGAAATTAACTTGAGGTAGGCTAATTAGCAAAGTCAATCACTGTCACTTAATTCAATCAGTTTAGATACATCTGCAGGTGAGCCTTTGAATGAGGATCTGCCAAATCCCATGATTTTCTCACATGATATGAATGACTAAAAGTAGAGATGAAATGCTTAATCAAGCTGATGTATAACAGAAGCTAATATGACCAAACTGAGATCCCTAATGTTCTCAGTAAATTAGAAAGTATAGGGAAATCTAGAAGATGACACTTGCAGCAGATATGCCTGGAAAGCCTTATACTTGGGTTCAAACAATCGACACTCCAAGACAGCAATGTAAGAAGTTCAAGAGATTGGGAGGTTGTTTTTGTTTTTGTTTTTGTTCAATACCTGGGGGCTTTGGGTAGACTGAACTTAGGATGAGTCAGTGGTGTGATAGCACCACCAAAGAAGTTAATGTTTGAGGATGCATCATACAAGCATAATGTGCATGACAAAGGCCATGTACTCCAGTCTGGTTACACTACATCTGGACTAGTGTATTCATTTTTGAGTGCCATTTTTGTTTTAACAACCTTGGTCTCCCCAGCGTACCGAGGCTAGAAGTGCAGGAAATATTCACAGGGTGGATCCTCCTGGTGATCAGCATGCTAGCATTTACCTCCTCTTTTTCTATCCCTCCTTCGACAACCTGGTGACCCCCAACTCCCAAGGGCTCACCATATTAATGCTAAAGAGTGGCAACACCTGACTGACATATCCCACTGCAGCTCACAACTCGCAAACTCAAGACCTCTATGAGCCTCAGCTCTCCACTCTCTGTTCCCACCCCCTCATTTAGCTAGCATTATAGGTGAGCTGTATATTACCTTGCTCATGCTACTCTGACCAGCTAGTGCTGTCTGCAGGAAGGCAGCCAGGAGTGTGAGAAGTACCAAAATCTCATCCCACAGGAATGTGTTGAATGAACTGTCATCCTTTAGCTTAAACAAGAGAAGGTATAGGAAGAATGCTGGGATCTCTGTCCAAAGTTTGAAAGAGTTGTGTAGAGGAGAGATGAGAATTATTATGGATAACCGGAGAAGACAGGAGGATCAGTGGATGGGAGCTGCCGGTCAGGAGGGTAGATCTGGGATTAGTACCTTCTACCCTGGCACATGAAAATCCTTCTACCCCTTAGTGTGTGGCCTAGTAAACTATTTTATCCCAAACTACATTCATCACCTGGTACCCAGCTCTTTGGCAATGAACCTTTCCAAACATAGCAAGGTAAACTTCAACAGCAGAAAGCCTGTTGCCAGGTCTCTCCTGAAAATTTTTCTAGCTTGGTCATGAGGACTAGTAGAACTTGACTTTTGTGTTCCTGGATACAAGGCCACTTCTACTCCTGATGAAATATAAGGAAGGGATAGAGGTTGAATATCAATAGCCTATGCTTTAAAAAGATTTGTGGGTTTTTTTACTCATTTCCATATATTATTATGGTGTTTATCATGATATGTCAATTAACATATTCTTGACATAATATTTCTCTTCCATGTAGATCTAAATAAGAGAATATGGATAACCTCTCGCTTCGGCAGTGTTAATCAGATACCACTGGCCTGTGAGAATGAAGATCCACACCAAGCCATTATCCGTTGTAAGTAATTAGTGAAAAAGTATTTTTTCCTGAAAACCTTTTTGAAGAATTTCTCTGGCCTACATGATCAGGTTTACACTCTTGTCCAAAAATAATTCAGTCGTGGTAGCCCTAGCATATAATCTTTATTCTCAGAGTGAAAATAGGAAGTTAACTTTGTGTGTTTTTTCCTCAGGTTCTGTTTTGAAGATCTGTGAAGAGATTGCTATATATGGAATAGTGAACTGTTGAATTGAGAGCCCTGAGAATAGTATTTTTCATGCTCATACCTTAGAGTTCAGTTATGTACACTTGCCTGTATCATTTTGATACATTGCATAGTATCATAAAGCCTATGCAACGGGTCTGATTCTTCATTTACAATTTTCCTTTGACTCTAAAATCATTGAACTTAAAGTGTGTCGATTTCCTTGGACATTTTTCTTAGTAATCCGTATTTGAATTGGAAAAGCTCTTTCTTATTAAGGCTGTGCCGAGTTTTTTCCTCTTATTCTAGGTGAATAAAATGTGCTATATAAATAATGAGGCTAACTGCCTTTAGTTAAAAATGTAACTGGAAAACATTTGAAACAGATATAAAGATATCTAGAACTGTCATTCTTTTTTTTTATGGGCCTTTCTGTTTATTCATCATGCCTAATGAAAAAAGGATACTGTCAGCAGATGCACAGCTTGACAGTTCTGTGATATTTGTGAATGTTTTTTTCCTTCGGTTGGCTGCCACAGCCCCACAGTCACTGGATTTCCAAAGCTTGTACCCCTTGGTGAAATGCATCATAATGGGAACGCAAGAAGATCATTATTTGATGCCTCATCTATATTCTCTCCACCCATTATTACACATTTCAACAAATTATTACATAGATTTTGAAAATTGGTCTTGATTTCTTTTTTCTGATCTCAAAAGTTATTTTATTTTATTTTTGTTCTCTTAAGTACATTGGTATCAACTATATCGTTTTATTTGATATTCTGGAAGTGCTGTTTTCAAAATATTCTGTCTAGCACTTGCCCATCAGCAAGTAGTCCAATAATGCTAGAAAAGAAAAAGAACAAAGTCTTTAAGTGTTTAAAATTTTAAAAAGAGCTTGTTTAATAGTAGCATGAAGGAATCTTAAGTTCATTGTATGTTAAATAACTGTGCAACATGAAGTCTTCTCTCATGTAAATAAGCATCTTGAATACAAAATATTAAGATAAAGTTCTAGTCAAAAGCAGTTGGGGAATTAAGGATTAAACTCTGGAGGTCTAAATAGGATTTTCTTGTAAAGCTTAACTGAATGCCCAGGTATTTAACTAAATAGTATGTGCGCAGAGTGGACATGAAGTTCTGGAGTTCCTTATTTTAGTGGGTGTTGAACTTTGGTAATAGCTTTTTAGAATGTGAATCAGGTAAGGACATAAATTAAGATATTACTTTGTGTGAAATGATCTTATGTCTGAAGGCCTGCCAGATGGTAATTAGGGAATGACTCTAGAGTTTTAAACTTTTTAGAGTATGAAATTTAGAAAAGAGTATGTAATAGATACAGAATGTTTAGTTTTTCTCCTGTACTATTTAAATAAAAAGTATTTTGCTTCTAGATTCCTAGTTCTGGTTCTTTAGGGGAAATTAATTACCCTTTGGTAGTCTAATTAATTTTCCTTTTCAGACTTGACACTTTTTCATTCTGTGAGATTCTTTTCAGTGTCCTCCCATCAGTCTTTCATGGAGAGTCCACTCAATGTTCCTTTCTCTGGGATCTTTTTTTTAACCTGGGCCCTACAGTAGCATTAGTGCTGCCTTTGCTCTCACCACAGGACTGGCCACTGTACTTTTCTGATCATATCTCTGAATAGCTTGGGGTTTTTTTTTTCCCCCTGTGCCTTACTTATACCCAACTATATCAAGAGGATTTATTACATATATTCTGTGCTTTGCTAAGCACTTAGGAATACAACGATAAAATAAAAAACATTTCCTGCCCTCAAAGACTTCACAATACATACATAAGTAGGTAAGCCCAAGATCATCTGAGTGGGGAAGAAAGCACTAGGAATGAGGGAGGCTACTCACAGGAGGTGATCCCTGAGCAAGGAGCCTAAAAGGAAGCTTAAAGCTTTTTCCAGGTGGAGTCAGAGGATAGACCTCCTGTTGTTCACAGCATTCAGTGTGTACAAAAGTCAGAGAGGCAGGAGATAGAGCTGTGCGAATGCCTGGGGCATACACAATGGGAAGGGGAATTGTGTGAAATCAGTTCAGCAAGATAGGCCAGAGTTGGATTCAGAATGTTTGTGAACGTCAAGTTAGAGGTTATATGTTATCCCAGAAGCAATAGGACATTACCTTGATAATAGTGTAATATATTCATTGAGTTGTGAATGTGGTAAACATCTCTAAGCAGCTCAGTTGAATTGAAAAAAAAGGAGTCCCTTTTATTAGTCAAGGAATAAGAATTTATGAAGAAGGACAAAATAAAGCCCCGGCCCTGGATTCAGGAGGACCTTTGTTCAAATTGGCCTCAGACACTTGACACTTACTAGCTGTGTGACCCTGGGCAAGTTACTTAACCCTCATTGCCCAGGAAAACAAAAAGAACCACATAAGACATGTTCATCTTTTATCTCACATGAGTCTGAAATTCTCTGATGGTGTGGTGCTGTTTCTCCCAAAGTATGAGGCAGTATTAAGGAGCTACTTGAGTAGTTAAGCTTAGTTAGGAGAGTTGATAGTAACTTATCTCTTCTTTAGCTGTGAATTCAAGAAAATAGCAAGATTTAATGTTATGCCAATTATTGTAAATAAGTCAAGCTAGACCATTGTACAGGGCTGCTGTAGTTCAACAGAAGATAATGAAATTTATGCCATCTTAATAGGCTACTTTATTAGAATGTAAATTGATTTTTGAAATAAAATCATGCAGGTTTGTTACATCTCTTTTGATGCTGTTAGAAAACCCAAGCCATGTAGAGAGTCAAGCTTTTATCCTAGTGGTTGAAACTTTTGTTTTGTTTTGTTTTGGTAGGAATACCTAAGAAAGTGTGATGTTATTTGTAAATAGAAATCACTGTAGTAAATTTGGATTAATTATCTCTTTGTTTCTTTTCTGTTTAATAGATTTATACGGAAGACCTATCGATGATCGGGAAGAATTTGTGGCATAATTAATTCTGGCTCGGTGATTCATTACTGACTAATTTAGCTTAAGGACAAATTTTTTTGGATTAAACTTTTTTTGCCAAATTGTATTCATCTCTACACTTTTTATTGACAGGTTGACCAGGTTCCCGACCAAATTCACCTCTAAACTGGAGTCAGCCTCAAGCTTCTCCTCAGCCCCTGGGGGGGGAGGGGGGAGCAGCACTTGGGCTGTCCGTGCAGGCTGCTCAGCCTCCAGACCTTTAGGCCTGGGCCTTCCTGTGTCAGGACGACTTCTTCAGAGAGTGGCAGGCACAGTCTCAGGGGGCAGGTGAAGGTAATCTCAGAGATACTGAATGTCCTCATTGGTACCTGTGAGGAAAATGCCTCCTGCTCAATAATTCTCTGGAACTCAGGGGCGGTGATGTGTCCAAGGCTCATTTATTGTCATTCTCCAGAGAATGGCCAGCCCAGTGTGCAGCTGGTGGGTGCCAAGAAAGGGGGCTCACAGGCCCCATTTTACCCCCTAGTCCCTAATGCAAATGGACCTTCCCCTTTTTCATCACTGGTCCTATTCCTCAAGGGTTAGGATCTACATGCAAACATGAGCTAGCCTGAAAGCAGTATTCCTAACCCTAATTTCCATAATTACTCTTTGGGTTGGAGTGGGACAAACCAGCCACCCACTCAAAATCAATACCTGGGGATTGGAAATGAAAGTAGAAAAGCAAACAATGTTTCTTTCTTTCTCGTGAAAGGGCACAAGCCTGAATATGGCAAGTGCACCACACAAGCTCAGAAATAAACCATATATATATACACACACACACACACACACACACACACACACACACACACACACGTAAGGCAACGCCCCCTCCCATTCTTGTCTGATTCCCATTGGGTCGTCATGGAGAGGTACAATCTACACCCTAGCCCTGGTCCCCCTTGCACTCTACTGTGCCCCAAAGGTATTTCCCCTTCCTATACCAAGCAGGGGATTATAAATCTTGAGTGTTAACTACCAGCTGCTTAAACCCATATGTTATCTTGGGCTATTTGGATTATAGAGTAAAATTGCTACTGCTTCTCATATTAAAGAGGAAGCTGGGACACTTTTCTTTGGTGGGTCTGAAAAACTTCTGCCCTCACTATTCCTTTTGTTGGGCAACCTGGACATGAAGCTATGCTTACAAATTTAACTTTGGTAATAGAATAAGTTTCTAATTGTACTGCATTAGGGTTACAGGAATTGGAAGAGTACTCAAACTCTCTGGCAAATGTGGTCCTGGACTGAGGCGGAGTCTGTATGGATCAGAACACCTCCTGAAGGTTGGGCTCTAGTACAGAGCTTCCCTGGAAGGCTGAAACTGTTCACAGCTGTTTGCTTCATCCAGTTTTTCATGGAATTCTTAGATTTATTCTGTATTAGGGTCCCTATTGTCCCTTGGGCTGTCTGTTAATCATTTGTGTTTTGTGTTGTGATTCCTGCATTTGTAACTCTGGTTCCTAGATCTCCCTCAATTCATAAACCCCCTGTGTGAGGGGCGGCTAGGTGGTGCAGTGGATAGAGCACCGGCCCTGGAGTCAGGAGTACCTGAGTTCAAATCCGGCCTCAGACACTTAACACTTAACTAGCTGTGTGACCCTGGGCAAGTCACTTAACCCCAATTGCCTTACTAAAAAAAACAAAAACAAAAAAAACATAAACCCCCTGTGGGCCCCTAATTTGCCCCGACTTAGCAGGAAATAGATACAAAAGAATTGATCGTCGTCATCCTTTTTCCAGGGATATATGAAAAGGGGAGAATGATGTAGGAGGCAAAAAGGGGTTAACAGATAAACCTAAGACCCAAGCTCTAATTCAGATGTTAGCTCTAAAAGGGATTCAAATCCCAGTTAATGGATAACTTACAAGTCAAGATGTTAGGTTCTCTTATCCACAGAAATCAGTACCCATAAGGTGACCATAAAGGGTCAGGCCAAATAACAATAAAGGAATTGACAGCCTATAGAAATTGAGACCAGAAATAAAAGAAAAATGATAATGTTTTGAAACTACCCATGGGAAACAGAAAGAGACCTGCGCAGAAAAGGCCAAATTTGTCCCCAGATTCACCTTATGAGGTTTAAACCCCCAAAACACACCTCCACTGAAAAAGGTGTCTACCTCGGGGGTTGGCTTAGGACCCCAGCAACTCCAAATTAGGATAAGCCCTCCCCTGTACCTCCCCAAGGTGGATAATATTATAATGAGTAGGACAGGCCCTCCCCTGTACACCCCCAAGGTGGAGATTTTTATAATGACACTGATAATCAATTTATCCATACTATAAATATAACTCTCTTTCCTTTCTTTAGATGAGAGATACCTATCCACTATTCTGGTTCTCTCTCTCTCTCTCTCTGTGGTCACCCACAGTATTGCAATAAAACTTGGGAAACTGAGTCACTGAGTCTTGTGATTCTTTTGGGATGACTCACAATCAATTTGACCCCAAATTCTGCCCACATCATCATTTCCATCCTACATCATTTTGATCATTTATCAATTGGGGGATGTCTCTTATTTTAACAAATTTGACTCTGTTCTCTATGTGTTTGAGAAATGAGGCCTGTCAGACCAAGATGCTTCAAATTTTTTTTCACAGATACTATTGCTAACTGTACTTCCCTCCATACTATTCCCTTCCCATGACATTTACTCTGTTTTCATCTTCTTTCACCCTATCCCTCCTTAAGTGTTTTGCTTCTGACTGCCCCCTCCCCCAATCTGGCCTCCCTTCTTTCAACACCCCCCTCTCATCCCCTTTCCCTCCTACTTTCCTGCAGGGTAAAATAGATTACTCTGCTTAGTTGAGGGTGTATGTTAGTCCCTCTTTGAGCCAATTCTGAGGAGAGTAAGGGTCACTCCCTCCCCAGCACCTTCCCCATCTTCCCCTCCACTCTATAAGCTTTCTTGTTGGTTTCTTTTAGGTGAGATACTTTACCCCATTTCATCTCTCCCTTTCTCTTTCTCACAGTGCATTCCTCTCACCCCTTAATTACATTTTTTCAAGATATCATCCCTTCATATTCAACTCACACCTGTACCCTCTGTCTAAATATACTCCATTCAGCTGCTCTAATAATGAGAGAGTTCTTATCCCTTACAAGTATCATCTTCCCATGTAGGAATTTAAACAGTTTAAACTTATAATATCCTATATGATTTCTTTATCCTGTTCAACTTTATGCTTCTCTATGGTCCTCTACATTAAAGTCAAAGTTTCTATTCAGTTCAGGGCTGTTGATCAAAAATACCTGAAAGTCCTCTCTTTCATTGAATTCTCTTTTTCCACCTGAAGGATAATAATCAGTTTTGCTGAATTCTTGATTGT